>NC_056725.1:470296215-470458715 GCF_019279795.1 Protopterus annectens
AATATTATGTCAAGAAGAAAAGCAGAAGCAACAGCAATAAAAGTTACATGCAAAATCATATCGTAAAAAACAACAAGCGATAAAGAAGATAATGAAATACAAAAAGGATGAAATCATTACTGACAGGAAGTGCGATGCCATGATCTAAGTGTATATCTTGAGCTTTAGGAGTAAATGTATGCTTTACTGATACGTTACAAGAGTATTCTGGTAAATATTCTGTGTAGCTGTACAACCTCTTGGAAGTCATAACATTTATTTGTACTTCCAAGTGTTTCTAACTTCTGAAGATGATTCATGCATTTTGAAAAGGTTACGATACATGCTTGATGGATGCAATTATTAGCAAATTCAGAGTATGGGAAATAGTTTGTATGTGATGCCTTTTCATAGCAAACTGAACAGAAGCCTAATAGATTTGTGAAGTATTCACTATAACATATACACTACTGCGCTGTTCTGTTTCTTGTACAGAAAATAGATATTTTTGTATATTTAAGTATGGCCCCATCCAGTGTTAGATCTTCAACCCAAACCATGTAAAAGGAGAATGCTTGTGATTTTGGTACCTCACCACATATACTAGTACTAGCAGTACAGGGTTTCTAATATATTTCTGTGGTGTCTGTAGACAGAATGCCCTGTTCTCTATAAATATATATCGTTAGCTAGAAATTACAAAGAACTAATTTTTGAGATGATGATGTATTAGGACCACACCATAAATAGTCGTCAGATCTGAAGATGTAGCTTGATTTTGTGTTTTTTTGCTACTGTAGCCAACATTTTGGCAGATAACCCACTTGACATCATTCTGAGGTATTGCCATAGTAACAATACTGGTAGATGAGAGAAATTAAACATAAAAAACACAACATAGCCTACCTATTTTACAGAACTTATTGTGACTCCATCATCTACAGTATTATCTACTAATGAAATGGAATGTTAAAGGTATTTAGAAAGATGTTGCTTATGTTTTATTTAATTGTTTGTTTGTGTCTTTCGGCTTTTCCCGGTTAGGGGTCACCACAGCGGAACTCCAGTCCGCTAATGATTGGCAGTAGATTTTTACGTGCTGGCTTGCCGGGCCTAACGCACAACCTTCAATGAAGGAATGCTCATTCATGCATGTCGCCACACAGAAGACGCTCTAACTGAGAATCGAACGGGCAACGTCTAACTGTGAGGCGACAATGCTACTGCAGCATTCATTATAGCTGTAGTTGAGTAATTCACACAATAAATAGTAAGCATAGTTGAGCCATAGCCCTGTAGTACAACTTTAAGTTGAAAAACATTGTTAGCATTTATATTTATAAAACAGACTTAGTTTACTTTTAAACATGTATTGTTATGTCTATATTTACATGAATGCTTCAGCAAAACCATAAAACTGTATCTTTATATTTACTTGTTGGCCTTCTCTCACAAGCAGTTACAGTGTAAGGCTTCATGTTAGTATTTATAGCACTTCATTCAGAAGATGAGCTGTTTATCAAGTCACAATTCACTGAATCATGGTTCAATGAACCAAAGTATTCTAGCAGGTCAGTTCCTCAAATGTGAAGAACTCTGGGAGCTGTGCCAAGGGATGAGGGAAGGCGTTTTGACAGGTAAAGAATGAATGGCATGACTCGTTTCGGAACTGCGTTCAGTCATTAAACTGCAGTTACAGCTTTGGAGCTGAGTGGAAGGTTATGGCAATCACCTCGCTGCTTCATTCATGGGATAGGGCTGCCATGGGTGGGTGCTCAGTGAGATGAGATCTGTGATTGATGCATTACAAGTACCCAGCTTACATACTGTGCAAGCAGTTACCTTGCAGGTATTTTATAGATCTTACATATTTAATAGTTCTAACACTAACTGAATACTTCCATATGTATCATATTCCATTAGGAAGAATACATATATTAATTTAGTAGCTTTATGGGTACAGTGTTGTAAAATCTGCCTCACTCTATACGTATATATGTATATCACTTTTGCTTCCTATTTAGAGTGAAAGGGATTGCCATTTTTCTGCATCTTTTAATTCACTTGAAGGCAGAAATTTCCTGTAATATAAGTGTAAGTGATTTATCAGGGCAGGTATACCTCCTTTCTTGTAAATTTCTGGATCTGCCGCTGTATATAACTTTCTTTGTTTAGTATTCTTTGTATTGCATTTAGCAAGTGGGCCTAGGTCATGATTGAAAGAGTCTTTAGACAAGTGAGTTTATTAACTTGTAAGACAAATAAATATTTGACATTTGACAGCAAGTCATTTTTTACAGTAACAGTATGACTTCAAAGGAAGAATACATACTTCATGTAGGATGATGTCTCATTCTGTCACATGGCTGCTGTCTGGCAAATCATCCTGCAAATGAATTTACTGTAGGTATTCTTTTGGTCAGGTCTTTGTTTACATCTTTCTTCAGTCATATTCATTCTGCGAGCTAATATTGAACGAACTTCTATTAAAACATCATGCCTCATTTCTTCAGTTTTATTTCTGTTTTTTTATCAGGGTGAAAAACTTGCATGTGTCTTGTACCTAACATAATTTTTTTTAATTAGACATTTTCACAGTACAATTATTACTTGTAAAACATGTTGTTATAAATGTGATTTAGTCATTCAGATATAAATATTGGAACAGGCTGATGTTTATATGACTGTGTGTGTGTGTGTGTGTGTGTGTGTGTGTGTGTGTGTGTGTATACTTATATATATATATATATATATATATATATATATATATGTGTGTGTGTGTGTGTGTGTGTGTGTGTGTATACAATATTGACTACATAAGCGTGTGTATTTGCTGGCTCCTTGGCATAGAAAAGTGAAACCCTGACTGACCAAGGTGATCCAGGTCCAAGTAGCACCAATGCTGCAGCTGTCAGCTGGGGCAGAGGGAGGTGTGATGAGGCAGTTACCTGCTTGTCTCTTTCTGTTGGGAGGATTAGGTGCATGTGACTATAGTGTGTATTCATCCCATGAAGCCCAATGGAGACCAGATGTGGGCCACTGCATTTGCTTGTAAGGTGGGTCAAGCCTTTCTGAAGGGGTTTCGTCATCTATAAATTTCAGAGGCCTTGCAAAGGCCCTTTGCACTCCTTTATCTTTAGGGAATAACAGGAGAAAATTATAAGGTTATATGGAAATAGGTCTGAAAGCTGCCTTCTCACGGCGATACAGTCACCCATTATATGACATATGCTTGGCTATCAGCAGCACAGAGAATGGCTCTGATAGTGAGGAGGCTTACCAAATGTTCCAGAAAACATAATGTATTTGCAACTAGGCACTACTAACACATTTGCAGAATGTGCCAAATGTGTATAAATTCCTGAATTCTGGATTTGAACATTTTATTATGTGGTGATGATTACTGATTATTATCTTGTGATGTTGATATGCTTACTATTACTCTTGCCACGTTGATGCATATTTTATTTGTGCAGCCACATATTTTGTTTCACTAAATCTAATGCACAATGCAGCTTATGGCCATATTTACATCTGCAACACATTGAATCAGCTAACTACTGACAATTTCTACAACTTTGTCTGCCTTCAAAACATACTACCTCAAAATATTTTATGGTCCAGTTGTACAGTTAATCTGCTAAACTGCTATTCTGCATTTAATATGTTCACCCACACTGATCCCGTGCTCTGCTGTTACTACTTGTCTCCACATCAGTGATACGTATTACTTCCTAGTTTATTCTTTTCCTTTTCTTGTTTTCCTTCAAATTATTCTTGCTAGCGTGCGATACTTGTCTTCAAGTTTATGCGTCTCCTCTCATTATCTTTCATATTAGTGTCACACTATCACATTGGCATACTTAATAACATTTAAACTCCAGCTTCTGTGAAGAGCACCTGCCCAGTACCATTTCCCCTTTTTTCACAAAACTTCTTTCTCCCTATTCATATTTAATGAATATATCATTACTGCATAATTAGCCATTTTAGGAATGCAAATTAGCTAAAGAACTATTTAATATGTTTTGTAAGTTGTTGTTAGCAAATGTCACATAAAAAGGAATATTACACTCGTTCAAAGAGCATTAATACATTTTACGGGAATACTACAAGTTGTTCTGTGAGTAACCGTATTACCAAATTTGTATCAAACTGCTTATTATAGTTGCGTATGTTTTCACATACTGTGAATTAAATATTAAAAATGTACGTTTATTATCATACTATAATAAATTAGTATAGCAGTGGGAGTTGAAGAGAATGTGTCATATAAAAAGACAAATATACTAAAATACTTTTCAGTAGTCACAAATGCCGACACTGCTTAAACCAAGCAACACACTAGAAAGAGGTGCTGATAGAAATCCAATTGCAAAATGAAAAGTCTTGAAATAATTAAAATGCACATGGAGAGCAGTTAGTTTTGAATGAGTTCAGCAAAAACCTTTGAATTAAAGGGAACTCTGGTCATAATTTTTATTTGTCTTGTTAAAATGAGTGCAGGAAGAAGGTAAATGCAATTGCCTGGCACACAAACATAAGTAAGGCAAGGGAGGGAAACTGTAATCCTTTTAATCTGATATCAGCAAAAGAAAATTATAGATTTACTGCTTAAGCAAAAAATTTTGAACACATAGATACTTGAGAGGTACAAGGCTGAAATCAACAACAGAGTTGTTTCTCATAGTGAGAATGATATAACTCCGCTGTAACTTTACTGATAGGCATTCATTTGACTCCCTGTAATGAGTCATAAGTGCACCTCTGATTGGTAACACACTCCGAACCATCTGCTGCTTATCTGCTGGGCAGCTTTCAAAATATTTTGCAAAATTCTTATTACACTTATTCCAAACTATGCATCTGAAAAGTACAAATGTCAGTTTCTCTGCACATATTACTGGGCAGCACTAATGCAAGTTTAAATAAATGTAAAACTAAAAAACAAAAATGTACCCTGCAAACATAACGTCATTAATCACAAGAGTGTTCAGTCTTTTTATTTATGTTTATTTACTGTGGTACAGATTTAATCAAAGTTAACCATTTGCAGGCCCTGCCCGGTAATATACAGAATTTATAACAAATAACAGGATTTATCTTAATATGTGCATAAAATCAATTCAAATCTGGAGGTCATACCTCTCAACCTCTTAGAGCAAGAAATATGGGCAAAGCCATAAATAATGGGAGGACAAAGACCCAAAAATCGGGACAATTTTTTGAAGGGTATAAAATCTGAAACTCAAATGTCTGTCATTAGTTTCTGACATAAATCTTTAATGATTTGCCAATGATTTGCTAGAAAACCACAATTTAAAAAAAATAGACAAAAAGTATGAGGCAAAAATCTGGATAGTGTGGGGGTTGGGAAAAGGCGTCTATTTATAAACTCTCCTTGTTAATAAGGAGAAATTAATCGTAGGCACTAAACAGCCTATAATTGCAAAGTAGCTTGCCAAGATAAGGGAAAACAGCTCTTGTACTTTACAAAAAAAAAAAAAAAAAAAAAAAGCACCTAACCAGGCATGTCGAAGGGTCAGCTTTCGATGATTTCTCCTGTCCACCTGGTGAATCTGGGCATACTGGGGCAATGCAGCAATTGCCTCATGTACACAGACAACCCTCTTCTCCTACCACCCAACACTACAACCTGCGATAGATGCCCTTACTTAGCCAAACTGGAAGCAAAGCTGAGACTGTGCTAGACAATCAAGAGGAGAAGGTTCACACCTGCACTACACCTCAAGCAACACATAGCCCTTCAAAACCCTCACTACCAACACCCACACATAGCAGCACTAAACCCACATATGCGGAGGCCCTTAACATTAACCTGCCCAAGCAACAAGGACCTCTGAAACTGAAATGCAAACAAACACAAATAACAACAAAGTATCACATAGCTCACAACACCAGTGTGCCACCCAACAACAGCCCCGAAGGCAAGACAACGTACCCAACACTTTAGTCATAGGTGACTCTATAGTCAGGCACAATGATGTCCCACTCACCAGGCTGAACAAGGAGAATATTACAGTCAGCTGCCTGTCGGGTGCCAGGATCCGCCACATGCACTGAAGTCATTCCACAACAAGTCCAAATACGACTCTGTCATTGTCCATGTTGGAGTGAATGACTTGAGACATACCTCCCTAGACTACATGAAAAGAGAAGTGGAAGAGCTCTCGGATCATGTGGCGGAGGCAGGTATGACCCTAGCCCTTAGTAGCATCCTGCCTTCACCCAGAATGATACCACAGTATAAGGACAAAATGATTGACTTCAACAATTGGCTAAGCTTCTGATGTCATTCAAAGGGGATCCAGTATCTGTCCGTCTGGGACAACATGATCAACAAACCACAATGCTTTGCCAGAGCTGGTATGAACCTGTCGCCCCTGGGATTCAGGTTACTGGCTAAGGCTCTTGCCACCCCTATAGTGCCTTTTTAGGCAAGGTTCAAAGGACAAAACCACCACTGTAACAGGTACAAGTATGCAAAATCTGAAGGTAATGCTACTCAATGCTAGAAGTCTAAGCATCAAAATGCACTCTCTTGAGGCACTCCTAAAAATGGAGAACATCGATATCTGTGCAGTAACTGAGACCTGGTTCAAGGCTCCAGAGAGCACCCCTGCAGTACCAAGCTACAACTCTTACCACACTTTTTGGCCACCAAACCAGGACTGAAACACTAAAGGTGGAGGAGTGTCCATATTCACCAAGGATATTCACACCTCCAGGCTAGTTTCCCAACACAATGCATCCAAAATTCTCCAGGTGCAACTAACACTAGATAAGACTGCAATCCAAATTGTAGCTTGCTACAGATCCCCCACCATGTCCCAAGATTCTCACTACACCTTTGTAAACATACTGGAAAATATTAAGATACAACCAAACACCCTAATACTGGGCAATTTCAACTACTCTGCCATTAACTGGGAAAACTACTTGTGTACCAACACCGTTGCCCAACGGTTCTTGGAATTCATAAATTCCAACACCCTGAATCAACTAATCCATAGTCCCACCAGGGGCTCTAATATCCTGGACCTAGTCAATACCAACATGGGAAATTGATGCTCCACACCAGTGGTCATTCCCTCGTTGGTTAAGTCTAACCATAAGCTAATCACCTTTGACATCCACATCCCACCCCCACCCCCCAGTAAGGAAACATCTGTAAAAAAACTTCTCCAAGGCCAACTTCATGCTACTCAAGTCAGAAGTGACAAACTTCACGACACCCATGCAGACGGGAACTGAAAGTTCGACTGCTGAATCCTACACTAAAGCACTGTATGAGCACATTCACTTGTGCATGAACCGTGCCATCCAAAATAGAACCAAGATGCTCTCCTCCAAAAAAAGGAAGCCAATCTGGTGGTTCCCTGCCATAAACAAACTTTACAACAAAAGGAAGAAACTGTTGCAGAAAAGAGGAAAATACCAGGATGCAAAAAACTTCCTTACCAACCTCAGCAAGATGCTGAGATCCCTCATAAAATCCTCCAAAGCTAGTTATGAAAATAAAATTGCCAAAGATTCCAAAGACAACCACAAGGCATTCTATAACTATGTCAAGAATCTAAATGGCAATGCTCAGATCTGCTATGAGCTAAAACAAAATAGCATTAAATATACTGATCCCAAGGACATTGCCAATATCCTGGCAGATCGATTCAGTGCCAACTTCAACCCGTCTCACCCCCTAAAGGGCCCATTTCAATACAGAAAGATTGTCAAATTCCGGTAATCATGGCCACACAGGTAAAAACCACACTCTCCAAAGCTAAGAATACAGCATCCATTGGACCAGATGACATCCTGGGCTGTGTACTACATGAACTACAAAATGAACAGGCACCTCACCTAAGTATCATGCTTAATCATAGCCTCACCTCAGGCTTTGTGGCCACTGAGTGGTGCACAGCTACAGCTGTCCCACTCCACAAGGGGAGAATCCACCTTGGATCCTGGGAACTACCGTCCCATCAGTCTGATGAGCCTGATCTGCAAGGCCATGGAACTTATTATCATGGAACTTATCAACAAAGACATTGGCAACCTTCAAACACTGGACCCCACCCAGTTTGAGTTTGTGAAGGGCCGATCGTGTCTCCTGAACCTGATTGACTTCTTCAAATCAGTCTCCAGAGACATGGACAAAGGTAAGGCAATCCATACAGCCTATCTGGACCTCGTCAAGGCCTTCAACACCATCCCCCACTCTGGAATCATAGATAAACTTACTAAGCTGGGCATAAATCCCTACGTCACTCGATGGGTTGCCAACTGGCTTACTGACAGAACCCACACTGTAAAAGTAGCCGACTCCTAATCCAGCTCCAGACAAGTGACAAGTAGAGTACCTCAGGGTTCAGTCCTGGGACCGCTGTTGTTTGGCATCTACTTCTCTGAAGTACAGGCCAACACTGAGGGACTCTGGCTAACAAAGTTTGCAGATAACTGCAAACCGGGAGCCATTATTGAATTCCCAAATGATGTGGATTTTCTGCAAAAGGGCCTTACAGAAACAGATGCTTGGTGCCAGAACCATGGGCTCAAGATCAATGCCACGAAATGTATAGTTATCCCCTTTGGGAAAAAAACATGTACCCATGAATTACCACATAGGTGGCAGTACACTAAACACTGAAAGTGTAATCAGAGACTTAGGAACACAGCTAGACAGTGGTCTCACCTTCAATAACCTCATCGCCACAACAGTCAGGAAATCCTTCTATGTGGCACACCTCATCACTAAGGGCTTTTCATCCAGAAAAAATGAGGTCATTGTCCCACTGTACTTATCCCTCATTAGACCCATCATAGAGTACAACGCTCCATTTGGTATGTACCTCACAAGACATCTGCAACAACTGGAAAGGCCGCAGAAACACCTCACTAAAAGAATCACAGACCTAAAGCAGATGCCCTATTCTGACCAACTAAAAAAACTCCAGCTATACTCTGTCACATATCGTCTACTCAGAGGCGATCTCTGCTTAACATACAAGGCCATGTCAAACCCTGAGCTGTTGGACATGCTACACTTAAAGAAATCCCAAAATATTAGAGCCACATGCTCCCAGGGACCTAAACCTTGCCATCACAATGAACAAAACATGCTGGAGGGATAGGTTCCTGACCCAGAGACTCTCCATACTCTGGAATAAACTGCCCATACATTTCAAGCAGAGTGCCTCCTTGGCCCTCTTCAAAAGGAACCTTGACGACTGAATGGAAGGTAGGAAATTTACCCTGGGGATCACGTCAGTCGCCCTGCTAGACAGGGGTCCAGGGAAGTAAATATTGTGGGAAGAAATAACCAGGGAATTGTTATGGCTAGGCTTGTATAGGCTCTAGGGCCGATAGCCTAGTACTAACCTATGAACCTATGAACATACAGGTATGTGCTTTATGTAGGGGGATATTTTAGTGTGAGAAGATGAAGTTTAGTATGAGAAGAATAATGTAGCTTTAAAGCAGTAGAGTTTAAGTGGTATGGCCAGAGGTGTTGCATTTAGATTTTTGATTTGTTTAAGCAGAAAGGCCTCTTGCACATTAACACTGAGTAACTGTATGCTTTGCAATAATGTTTTTAACTGATGAAGCTGTGCTCCACATTCATTTAAATGGTGATGCTACTTTTACATTATACAACTGAGTACAGATTAATATTTCAACAAATTCTGAAGTAGCACATACATTAACTTATTTTTTTTGTCTAGATGTCTAATGCTTATTTTATTTTCCTATTTATTAATTGGGTGGGTAGACTGGTCCAAAGACCCTTTTCAACCATAACCTGGGCCTTGATAGGTGAATGCAGGGGAACAGTAAAAAATGCGGCAATATGAAATATATGTGGTAAAATATTTGCACGTATCTATATGTTAAATAACTTATACAGACATATTTACACTCAACATGAATACAGAGTAATAGTAACTTTGGAAATGTATAAGAAAAATAAGACGCACTCAGGTAGCAAAGTTAAACTGCACTTAAAGCAACACAAGGTTTTGTTGAAGAGTCTGGTTAGTGAGATTATGGAGCAGAATTGATAATGTTTTATTTGTGAAGCATTTACAATCAGAGTGTTTATGGTGTTCAAGAAGAGCTGTTTTGAAGTCATCAGGAATTTCTTTCTCCCTTAAATCAAGTGGAGGATTATTCCAGAGGGCAGGATCAAGTCTTGAAAAAAACTCTCTTGCCTAAAAATGTTTTAAAATATGTTATGTGCAGGGAAATGTGGTCAGGTTGAGAATTTCTTATGGAGTAAGTTTGTTTTCTGATGGGTAGAAGTATTTTCAAAGGGGACCAGTATCCTTCATGCAGTATCATGAAAATAAAGAGAGCTGAGTAAAAAGGTAGATTGCTCTATAGCAGGGAGCCAATTTAACAAAAGAAAGTGCAAGAGTTGTCAAGAAGGTTGAATCTGCATATCTTGTTTTCAGTGGTTTGCATTCTTTTTGCATTGTAGAAAGAATGGAAGGCAATGAGAGGTAGACCATGTTTTAGTTTATGTAGGAGAATATTTTATCAAGTGCCAATACAGTAATAGGAGATAGCAGGCTTGGGATTTTAGGGCAGAATTTCAATTGTGAAAGAACCTTATTTACAGTATTTGTGTGGGTGGAGAAGATAAGAGAGTAGCCGAGGGTAGGACCTAAGTTTTTGCATTCTGTATGTTGTTTTTCTTGTCCTATATAGTAATTGTGGATACTTGATCATATTTCTGAGAGGAATAAAATAGTATTACAATTTTTTTTATGATTTATTAACTTTTTATTAGTTGTGGCCCATTGACATAGAGCAGAAAAGGAGTGCTGAAATTGGTTTTCAGACTGGTGTAGCATTTATTAGCTTGTGGTGGAAAGTCATCAGCACAAAAAAAGAATGTTTGAAAAGAAAATGTCATCAGGAAAGTCATTAATGAATAAGGAAAAGAGTAAGGGGTCTAAAATAGAGCCTTGTGGACCCCCTGTGTTACGTGTACCAACTATGGATGGATGGTTATTACAGTGTGTTAAGTGTACCAACTGTGGATAGAGGGTCATTACAGTGCGTTAAGTGTACCAACTGTGGATAGATGGTTATTACAGTGTGTTAAGTGTACCAGCTGTGGATAGATGGTTATTACAGTGGACCTGAATGTTCTATTCTCAAGGCAACTTTGGAACCATTTAATGGTATTTTGGAGCAGGGGAAAAACTGCAGTTAGATTGTAGGTCAGAATCTATATCTTCTTCTTCTTTCAGCTGCTCCCGTTAGGAGTCGCCACTGCGGGTCAACTGTTTCCATTTCTTCCTGTCCTCTGCATCTTACTCTGTCACACCAACCACCTGCATGTCCTCTCTCACCACATCCATAAACCTAATCTTAGGCCTTCCTCTTTTCCTGTTACCTGGCAGCTTCATCCTTAGCATCTTTTCCCCAATATACCCCTCCTCAGCACATGTCCAAACCAACGTAATCTTGCCTCTCTGGCTTTGTCTCCAGACCTTCCAACCTGGGCTGACCCTCTAATATACTTATTCCTAATCCTGTCCATCCTCGTCACACCCAATGCAAATCTTAACTCTATCTATGATTCACTAAATACCTTCTCCCCAAAGGAGGCTGACTTATAGCATTCAGTGAATAACAAACATTGCCAAAAGCTACTATTTTACATAGGATCAACCACCACATTCCTATGAAGAAGAAACTGCCTACATCCCATGATTCACTCTGATAATGGAGTTGCCACTTTTCAGGGAAAAGTTTAACTCCTTCAGGTGAAGTAATTTTGCCAGTTAGCTGCAGGGAAACAGCCTTTGGTAGATGACTGACCAATACATAGTGCCGTTAAAATGCACAAAAGACAGCTGTCAAAGACTGAATGCCCTCAAAGTTACAACCACGTAATAATATATTATTGGAATACCATACCAAAAAAGGCAGGAACTCCTAACGTAAAAATACATCATGCTAACCTGGTAGCCAATAAGGTATTTATTTATCACTGGTTTACATTCATAAGTGTTACAAGTACTTTCTGTTTTCATTGATAACTAGAATATATTGTAATTGCCGTTACTGTAATTAAACGTGTATTTAATCAACATACACTTAATTGCCACCAAAATATCTACACCTTAAAAAAAACTGCAATCCAAAATAAGCAAAGGCTGTGCGCATTGCACAATGGTACTATTTTTATTTTGTAGGGATAAGATCCCCTTGCACCCCCAATGTCGGGGTAAGGTCCCATGTCCAAGGATACACAAACTCAGAGAAAAGGGACAATTCACTATTTCTTCTCCAGGTCTCACAAAATTGCTGTAGAGGCAGTTCTGCTATACTGGAAGTGGTCTTTGTTCTGCATCATTTTATGACTAATGTAACAGTACAGGATTAACTGTAGCGTTCCTCTGTAGTATGTTCGTTTAATTTGAATGTTCTTCTATGAAGGTTTGTGGACCATAAGGACTCTCTTGAGTTACTAAAAATAAACAGGTCTATATCACGAAGTCGAACGTTAAAAACAGCGAATGCTCTTACGTCGAACTCCAAAATCACAGAATGTCGATCAGCTGCAACAGCAATTTTTTTCCCAGGGAAAAAAATCGCTGGGCCATTGCCGGGACATTGCCATTTCCTCTACTGTTGTGCGATCTCGGAGTTGGTATATTTAAGTAGGGGGGTATCGGGGTGTGGGGTGCAAAGCCCCCCACTTTATTTTGTCTGTGGATTTTTTTTTTTTTTTTGGAGCAGTGATTTTTTCCCTGGGAAAAAAAATCGCTGATGTAATGTGGTCCTATCTTGCCTACATTCTTAACTGATGGGTTCGGAGCCGAGAATCGGCTCTGACTCGGCCGCTATTTACTAGCTTGAAGTCTCTGATTGGCTGGGCTAGCCCTAGTATCCCAAGATGCACCACGTCCAAACCCCCAGATCTCATTTGCCGCTCGTAGTGTACAGACATGGTCTCGAGCCTGGCTGTGGCTAAGTACCTTATTTAAACTGTTTTTTTAGCTTATTCTTCTTAACTTTCTGTCAAAAGCTGTTTTTACAGCTACGTTGAGTGTATCCTGTGTTTTGCGACTTAGTTGAGTTAATTTTTAGTTTTTGTGGATTCCTTGTGTTTGGCAGGCTAGGCCCGTTTAATTTAGAGGGCCTTAGCCTCTCCTGTGTCTGTTACGTCTGCAGGGGCATTTGAGTTACAGCCCCTTCTTTCAACTAGTTTAGTTTAAGATTTTTTCCTTTTTTGTGGCATCCTTGTGTTTGACGGGCTAGGTCCGTTTAAGTTAGAGGGTCTTAGCCCTCTCCTGTGTCTGTTAAGTCTGTTGGGACTTTTAAGTTAGAGTCCCTTTCTCCTGCCTTCCTTATCTTGTGTGTGGTTTATTGTGAATTACCATGTCAGGCAAAGATCAGAAGGAGCATAAGCCTTCTGGTTTCAAAAAGTGTGCCAAATGTTCTTATAAGATGTCTTTAACAGATGGCCATGCCATCTGTGTGTATTGTTTGGGCGCTATTCATTTGCAAGAATCTTGCAGTGTTTGTTACTCTTTTAGTTCTAGAGCCTTGCAAGAGAGGAAAAATAAATTGATTCTCAGGGGCCTTATCAAACCTGCCTTTGAAGAAGCTCTGGAGTCTTCTTCCCCTAGTGGGAAATCTAAATCTAAACCAAAAAAGAGATCTCCGGCTCCGTCTAGTTCCTCGGGGCCATCGGAGAAGATATTGAAGACAGCTCCACCTTCCTTGGCTCCATTGGCCTCGGAGCCTAGGGAAGGAATTCCTGTCTCTGAATTGGCCTCCTCAGCTCCATTGTTATCGGCACCACAGGAGGTTTCAGTGATACTGGAGCCAGCTTCGGCTTCAATTATCTTGGAGCCCATTCGGAGCCCTTCTGCTAGTCTAAACTTGGATCCTCTGGATAAGATATCTCGACCACCTTCTGTGTCCTCCAAGTCCTCCAGATTGTCGGATTTGGATGTGGATAGGGTGGTGCAGAGGCTCCTTTAGGCGCCGGTGTTAGCCAGGTTTTTTCCGCTCCAGCCCAGTCGGCTCCAGAGCCTTCCCTCTTGAGGGTTCCGATTATTCCTCCTCTGAGCACCTCTGTGTCATCGGAGCCGAGGTGTTCTGTGTCAAGTGAGGTCCTGGAGTCTGCGCCGATACCCCGTTAGGCCTCTCAGCTCCGACCTTGGCTTCAACCTTTTCGATTTCATCTTCTGGTTTCGGCACTCGGATTTCCTCAGTCGGACCCGAGGGGGATACATCGATGCTTCATCCCTCGGCTCCAAGTCTCCCTCTTGGTGCCTCGGCTAAGGGAACCCTGACTCCGATTGTGGTTTCGGAGATGGATCGGTCCCTGGATTACAGTGGACCCGCATTCGAGGCCATGAGGAGTGCACTGGTCAGGTCTTCAGTGACTTCACTCAAATCAGCCACTGCTTCCTTTGACACTGGGGCTGGAGCCTCTGACGCCAGCGGGGCTCGAAGGCCTGAGAATACTTCCATGTGTGGCCCCCAGCTGTCTGAGGGCCCTTCAGATTCATCACCTGAGGAGCCTCCCAGAAAGAAGTCATGCAAGAGGAAGCACGTTGACTCCCCTAATGAGTCCATCACTTCTGATACCGACCTCGATGATGCACAGGGATCCCCCAAGTCGTCCTCTGATGATGTCTCATTCTCCGATATTCTGGAGATTTTAAGGCAGAGAGGCAACTGGCCTTCCAAATCCCCATCTGAGGACAAGTCGGTCCTCCTCAAAGCCTTTGGAGCCCGACCTTCCGCCTACTGGGTGTCTCCACCCTTCGACGATTTGTTAGACCTTATTTGTTGAAGGGTTTTGGAACACCCTGACTCCATGGAACCGGTGCCCAGCCACCCAAACAAGTTTCTGTCTGCACCCCCAGAGAAAGAGTTCCTAGCTAAAGGAGTTCCTGTAGATGCCATGGTGGTGGCGTCTGCCACTCAGCAAGAAGTTGCAGAAGCTTCTGCTTCCATTCATCCTCCTAACAAGGAGTCCAGGAGTATGGATTGGTATGGGAAGTGTACCCTGTCTTCAGCGACCTTTACTTTGCAGTTGTTGAACTATCTTTGCCACTTTACTAGGCTCCAAAGAGATCTCCTTAAGGAATTGGGAGATACCCTGTCGGGTAACTTGCCTGAGGTGGTGAATCAGACTGTTAATGCCCAGTTATCTACCCTTTCCTCTATTGTCAATTCATCCATGAGGCTCATATCCTATGCAGCTGAAGGGGCAGGCAGGGCAGCTAGCTCAGGCGTAGCCCTCAGGAGGCAAGCCTGGATGTGCCTGTGTCACTTCGCGGAAGCCTTCAAGTCTTCCTTCATGAATGCCCCCTTCGATGTGTCCTCCCTCTCTGGACCCAAAGTGAAAAACACTCTCACCAGATGTGAGCAGGAGGGTAAGACCTTGTCTGCCATGGGGGCCCATTTCTTACCTCCCTCTAGGCCTTATCCCAAGGCACGGAGGGGAGGCAAGATGTGGTTTAGGAAGTCTGAGAAGTCTTTCCCTGTCGATCATGGTGACCCCCCCCCCCTCCAGGGGCAGAGGAGGTGGGAATTACTCTGGAAGGCGCCACCCTAGAGGTGGAGGAGGCCCCTGCAACTCAGGAGACTGTGAATCATTTTGTGGATCCTCCTACCAACGTCCCTGAGGGGCTGCCCGACTGTGCTACTCCGGAGCCAGTCAGGGGCCATTTTTCGAGGCACCCTCAAGCCTGGGAAAGTATCACTCAAGATCAATGGGTGCTCTGAATAATTACCGGAGGTTACACCATTCCCTTTCATACACCCCCTCCCCTATCCAGAAAAATCCCAGACGTTCCACCCAATCAGAGGGATCAAGCAGTGCTAGAGGTTTCAAAGCTGCTGGAAAAAGGAGTCATCCAACCAGTCCCCTCAGACCAGATTGGATCAGGAATTTACTCAAGATTATTTTTGGTGCCAAAAAGGACAGGGGACCTGAGGCCCATTCTGGACCTCAGCCGTTTAAACCAATTTGTACTGAAGTCCAAGTTCCGAATGGTCACTCTTCAGTCCATTCTCCCCTTATTGGAAAAAGGAGTATGGATGTGCTCCATCGATCTCAAGGATGCCTATTACCACATCAAGATAAACAAGGCATCCAGGAGTCACCTATGCTTCCAGCTGGGAGCCAGTCACTACCAATTTCGTGCTCTGCCTTTTGGTCTCACCACAGCCCCCAGGGTGTTTACCAAATGCTTAGCAGTGGTGACAGCTCACTTGAGACATCAAGGATTCCAGGTTTTTCCTTATCTGGATGACTGGCTTCTCACCGCCCCCTCCAGGCATCTACTCGTTCGGGCCACGAAGGCTACTATCACATTGAGCCAATACCTAGGGATTACCTTCAATTGGGAAAAATCTGTGTTGCGGCCATCACAGCATGTTGCATTTATCGGCGCAGAACTAGACTCCGTCCAAATGAGAGCCTTTCTCCCAACAGAAAGAATCAAAGTGCTACAAGCTCAAGTGTTAGCCTTACTACCCCTCAAGAAAGTCCAAGTCAGACTTGCTCTTCAACTGCTAGGGTCCATGGTGGCTACCATCATGCTAGTACCGCTAGCCAGGCTACATATGCGGATCCTCCAGTGGCTGGTCTCAGTCCAGTGGTCCTTTCAGGAGTTTCCTCTGTCTTATCCCATTCTCATCACGGAACAATGCTGACAAGATCTACGTTGGTGGCTTCAGTCATCCAATCTAGACATAGGGAGACCCCTGACCCCCCTGTCTCCTACCACCACGGTGACCACGGACATGTCCCAGATAGGTTGGGGTGGCCATTATCTGGGCAGAACAGTCCAAGGCACATGGCAAGATCACGAGGTACATTTGCACATCAATGTCCTGGAAATGAGAGCAGTGCTTCTAGTGTTGCAAGGACTTCAGAGCTCTCTTCCCAAGGGGACGATTGCTATTCTTTCTGACAGCATGTCAGTCGTGTGGTACCTAAACAAGCAGAGTGGAACCAGGTCCTATCCCCTTTGCAGAGAGGCCATGAGAGTGTGGAACTGGGTGGTGTCTTCCCAACGCTTTCTAGTGGCAAAGCACATTCCAGGAAAGTCCAATGTGATAGCAGACAGGCTAAGCAGAACTATTCTGATGCCTCACGAGTTGTCCTTGAACAACCGAGTTGCAACTCAGATCTTCTCCAGGTGGGGTCAACCTTGATGCAATCTGTTTGCCAGCCCCCTCAATGCCAAGTCCAGCAGGTACTTCACTTTAATCCCCCCCCTTGGGGGAGTCACCCAGGGATGCTCTAGTCCACGATTGGCCCCCAGGTCTGCTCTATGCCTTCCCTCTGTTCCCTCTACTATCAAGAGCGATTCAGAAGGCAACTTTCTTGGGAAGCAAGATGATTCTTATCACACCACACTGGCCTCGTCAAGTTTGGTTACCCTTTCTTCAGAAGTATACAGTGGACGGCCCTTGGACACTGGAGCCAGAACCAGACCTATAGACTCATCAGTCAGGTCAGTTCCATCCATCCCCACGAACCCTCAGGTTGACAGCTTGGCTGCTCCACTTCCATCCTTAGTTAGACTACATTCCTTTTCACCTGAGGTGTTGCATATTCTGTCATCCTCCCACAAGTCGTCTACCAGAAAGCTATACTCTAGCAAATGGAAAAGATTTGCTATCTGGACTGAAGCACACAGTCTAGATCCCTTTATAGCCCCCTTGTCGGCTGTGTTAGATTTTTTGGCTATGCTCTTCAAACAGGGTTCCGCTACCTCCACTATTAAGGTACAGCTGGCGGCCATTTCTAACTTTCACGTCTCAGATGAGCCTTCCCTTATGGGCCATAAACTTTGTAAAGCCTTCCTGAAAGGAGCCTGATTACTCCGTCCTCCATTGTCACAACCAGTTTTACCATGGGATTTAAGCTTGGTGCTTCAAACCTTAACTTCTACCCCCTTTGAACTGGCTGACATTTGTGAATTAAAATATTTGTCTTGGAAGACAGCCTTTCTGGTCACCATTACTTCAGCCAAGAGGGTATCGGAGCTTCAGGCCCTTTCCACAAAGCCCCCTTATTTGGTCTTCCATAAGATAGGGTTTCCTTGAGACTCAACCCCTCCTTCCTTCCTAAGGTATCTTCTACCTTTTGTCTTCACCAATCCATTGAGTTACCAGTTTTCTTTCCAAACTTTTCAAATGAAGCGGAATTCAAATTCCGCCAGTTGGATGTTCATAGACAACTAAAGTTTTATTTGCACAGGACACAACCCCACAGGAAATCGGATCAATTGTTTGTGTCCTTTTCAGAGAACAAGAATGGTAGCTCTGTGACTAAAGGTACCATTGAAAATGGATTAAGGACTGTATCTCCTTTATTTATGCATCAGCAGACAGAGTTTTACCTTTCCCAGTTAAGGCTCATTCCACCAGGGCTATGGCTGCATCAGTAGCTTATCATGCTAGGCTCTCCTTGGATAACATCTGTGCTGCAGCCACCTGGTCCTCTCTGCACACCTTTGTTTCTCATTACAAGCTTGATGTGGTGTCTAGAGACTGGGCTTCCTTTGGTTCCACGGTGCTCAGGAGTATTGTCAGTGAGCCTCCCAGAATGTAGGTGCTAGGGACGCTGTCCCGTCAGTTAAGAATGTAGGTGAGATAGGACCACATTACATCAATTAGTTATGTACTCACCATAACGTCAGATATATGTGGTCCATCTTGCCTACATTCTTACGTACCCGCCCACCGTCCCCCGACCTGTTGGACTTGGAGGAGGTTATGTTCTTAGACCCTTCTGAGGATGTTATTTTTTCTCTTCTCCTGCTTGTGTTATTTATATGAGGTTGTGTATGTCACTCTTTTATATTGTTGGCAAACAAAATCTGGGGGTTTGGGCGTGGTGCATTTTGGGATACTAGGGCTAGCCCAACCAATCAGAGACTTCGAGCTAGTAAATAGCAGCCGAGTCGGAGCCGATTTTTGGCTCCAAAATCGTCAGTTAAGAATGTAGGTGAGATGGACCACATACATCTGACGTTATGGTGAGTACATAACTAATTGTTTTGTGCCTTCTGTGGTTTTGATTTTTAGAGTTCGATGTAAGTGTGTTCGATGTCTTAACATTCGAGTTCATGATAGACACCCGAATAAACAAGTAGTACATAGTTTCTACTTTAGTAAGAGTTACTAACATTTGAAAATGCATATGATTCAAGCCATGCTGTGGGAGGAAAACAGAATTATATTTAATAGTCCTGTTACAGTGCTACAAAGTAACATAGTGTAGGTTTCAGTCATGTTATGCTATAGTGACCCATTACTTTTGTACATATGTACAAAGGTGCTGATGAGAGGATATCTTTGGTCAAACTAGATTCCAAATGTTTTGCAGAAGTCTCTCTATCTTTATTTGCCTTGGGTATCCTGAATACCTCAGTTGGCCTATATTCTCTTACATTCTCTGGCACTATGTTAGAAGGCAGCATTTCCTTAAGGCAGTGGAAAATCATTCCCTTCTGGCTGCCGCTCATATCTTTACTTCCCCTCTTTCATTATTTTTCATTTCAGTCTCTTTTTATTCATTAACATAGTAGCTGAGTGGACATCATATACAAAAGTGTAATGCTACAACAACTTTTTTAATTAGATAGCTTGGTATTAGGTCAGAAGACAAAGGCCACAGTGATCTCTTGATGGTTCTAGTGTAATTCTAGCTTATGCCATTCTTTAGTCTCAATTTATTATCCTCAGATTTCACAGGATTGCCTTAAAATTGTTTAGCTTACACTTTGTTTGCTCTTATCAAATAGTTTCCGCATGAATGTGAGTCTTACACTTAATCTGATGGATTTTTCTGGTGTAAGAGTCTACTTTCATAATACAATGACTATCTCAGTGTTTGAGCATAAAACCATTAGATCTATATTTTCTGGAATATGAATTAGTAATACATTTATGCACTGAAACTGTGCATCTTTAGTGCCCATCTTCAAGACAAGAGATTACAGGTTAACCTCATTTAATCTTTCCTTATACTTTTATTTAACATCCTTTTACATTTTAATAATGCCCTCCTGAACTCTTGTAATTGATCATTTTCCCACGATGTGCCTAAAATCATGTAGAAAAGTCACAAGTGTTTCATAATTTACTAATGAAAGAATAAGTTGCCAGACTCCTGAGGAAGCACACATTATTGCATATATCAGTAATATTAATCTTCACTTTATTGACAATTGTTCTGCACTGAACCTTAAAATTAAGACTTTCCACTATTACTAATTTTTTTGTCTCCCGTGGCACATTTCAGAATATATTCTGCATATTTTAAATGCTAGTTCTGAATATCTTTACCTAAATTTATTACAACACTACTGAAAAAAACCCAAACCCTAGAAAAGATCTTCGTTGTGGAGGACAACATAGTCAATTGATGCCTGAAGGGAATATCACATCCTTACCTTCAGGCGCAAACTGTTATCTGGCAACTAATTGATTTCTTTTAACATGATTCTGTTTTAAGAGCTCCCTCTTTCACAATTAATTCATTCTATGAAAAAGCTGACCATACAGATAGATGATTAGAAAATTCCACTATCAAACTTGCACTGTTTTCTTTAAGGTTCTACTATATACCACAAAATCAAATTTTAGTTGTAAGATTTCTCACGCGTTCTGTCTTTTCCTATAAGTAAAAAAAAAACTAATTTTTTTTACAGCTGTTCATTTCACTTCCTGCCTTCCTTCTCCTCCCCTCAAATCATAACACAAATCCCCAATAATCACTATATCCATGTTTATCCCTAAGTCTTGCTTTTGTTATTCAAGCAATTTGCACTTTTGATACTTGTACTAACATACACTCCTATCGTCCTGACAAAATTCATTTAAAAATATAATCATCACCACCCATCTACCTACAATAAATTTTTTGCAATCCACAGTCTGTACTTGTGTGGAGTTTATCATTATTGCAGTCCCTAAACCAGTTTCATTTTCCAGATACCATAGTACTTGACTTTGCCATTGCTCTTTAAATTGCTTTTTTATCACTGACAGCTGACCATCAAGTTCCCTCTGCCAGCCTCAATGTCACAAGTCCTCCCATAGAGGATTCCTGTGTTCCTGTTAACAGGAGGGCCTCCCTTATGGGCAGAGTCTACTCAGAGGAAGGCCTCCTCCTCCCTGTGCTGGTTGCAAGGGCTAGATTCCCTGTCAAGCAAGTGGGTGGTGTTGGGTTGTCAGATGAACTGTCATTCATCCAATGAGGAACATTTCTACTAACTTAACTCCCCATTCCCCCTCCCTGTGCTAATGGGCTATGACAGTCTACATTAAAATGTCTAAGCACAAGCAAAAAGTAAAACAAAATCAGTTTTACCAAAATCAGTAAACAACCCATTGATGCATCGGCCCCAGTCAAGCATTCAACGTGCTAAATTCCAGCCTAATGCCCTATCAGACGCAGCCTTTTCATTTCCTAACATCCGAAGGTGCACATAATAGGAAATATGAATACTGAAGTAAAGCCAGATTCCATGAGGGAGCCGTCCTGCTCAGAGATGGAGTAATCTTCTAGGAAGTATCAAACACTGATAGGCAAAAAGCTAGTTCAAAAGCATCTCACATAGTTGAAGCCCTCTTCTCTCCAAACACAATAAAATCTCAAAAACATCTCAGTCATTGGAACATTAATTGCTTGTAATCAACAGTGGAAAATGGGCTGAAAGTGACAGAGTTAGAAATGGGAGAAAGAGAAAAAAAAACAGTTAATTCCTTTGAGCTGAAGAGATTATATTGTGAACATGGAAAGCAAACAAGGAACATAACTGTAAAGTAGTATCTCTGTAAAAGTCATGCAACACTGAAATCATAACAATGAGTAGATCTGCAGCCACATCGTAAATAACAGATGTTCAGGCTAGTTTAGAACATATAATCCAGTTTCAGTTTGAGGGACAACAAGCAGAGGTATCAAAATCCAGTGCATTTGTTTGTTAGCAGCTATCTGCTGTCAGCTTGGACACTATACCCTTATAATTGCAAGTCATGAATTTGAGGGCCCAAATTCAGCATTGTGACTAATGGAATGCAATGCGTTTGAGTTCTGAGATAATTATGATTTCCGCAGGAAAACTTACTTATTAGCAGGTGGTTGTATTCACTTGTCAATTAAATGCATTTATAGTAATTTTAATGTTTGAAGAGGACTATGAAAGCCTTCTCTTCTGTTACCTGAGCAGTAATTGTGTGCCCTTAGATGGTTCCAAATGCCGAAGGCAGTTTGCTGTAATGTAGTACACAGAGAATGCTAGCATTGTACAGCACTGAGTGAAGAACAAACAAGGACAGAGTGAAAGAGTGCGATGGTGAATAAAGGAGGCATTACGCAGAGCTTAGACACTGTGGTTAAATTGGCATCATCTTGACGTAAGAAAACATTAAAAATATATACATTTATATCAAAAGATCTAATGTTTCATAAAGAGACATTGGGTACTTTCTCATCTCATACCACTTAAAAAGCTACTCAGAACATAACATTTCAAGACTATTATAATGAAAAAAATATCCTTGTTAGGTTTCTTTAGCCATCTTCATATTCCTGTTCTCTTTTCATATGATTTTCCTACCATGTTAAGCTAGTATCTTGCAATTGCCTGTACAGAACAGCAAATAAGGATGTGATTCGACTTTATAATACATTTTACTCGACTGCGGTGGTGGTGCTGCGGTAGCGTTGTCGCCTCACAGTTAGATGTTGCCCATTCGATTCTCAGTTAGAGCCTCTTCTGTGTGGCGACATGCGTGAATGGGTGTTCCTTCGTTGAAGGTTGTGCATTAGGCCCGGCAAGCCAGCACGTAAAAATCTACTGCCAATCATTAGCAGACCGGAGTTCCGCTGTGGCGACCCCTAACCGGGAAAAGCCGAAAGACATAACAACAACTCTAGTATTTGAGATACATGATATGGTGCATTGAGGCAATTTTCTAAATAACATTCACATTACAGAATGATCTGACAGATGAACAGGGAGTCAGCATAAAATATTTGTGGGGTGTAAGGTATCTAGCTAGTCCTGTAAACAACAACAACAACAACAACAAAAATGAATGCAAACAGCAGGATCTTGGACAGTCTGCTGTGTCTTGCTTTAGCAGATTTGCAAGCTGAAAGTGGGAACGCATACATCTCAACTGTACAGATTTTTGCAGACTGTCCACATTTTTGATTCATATTTTTGGTCCATTTTCCATGTAAAATTGTGGTTTTCTGGCAAATCATTGTCAAATCATTAAAGAATGAAGTCAGAAAATAATAACAGACATTTTAGTTTCAGACTTTGTACCCTTCTAAAAATTCATGCTAATGCAAAACCTGTTGTTCTAGCAATTTTCTATGTTTGTAAGAGCAATATTTAAAAAATGCCCCTAAGCACCCCCACCCACATTATTTATTACTTTGTCCACATTTCTTGCTCTAAGAGGTTGTGGGGTATGCTGGGAAGAGTGCAAACAAGTTAAGTATTAATGGTTCCACATCAAAACTACCAGCAAATTATTACAAGTAATTATCAATTTGAAATAAAGAAGAGGAGGAGTTTAAGTTGTGACAAGTTGCATGTGCTTTAGAATAGTGTGACAGTATTATAAAGCTGATCTGCAAATGGGACTGGCTGTCTGAAGTATGTCATGGTTTCCATGTATGAACTAGTTATGTGCATTTTGTGGATAAAGGGAATTTATGGAGAATAAATGTGAAAGTGAGTGATGCACAAAGGAAAAAAACATTATCGCTACTGAAAGAAGAAACTTCACAATGTTTCTATCAGCAGTCTAAGACAAACATTTTGTATAAAGAAACTCTGCCATGAAAAGACAGGCTTGTAAAAGAAAAAATGAGAATGGGGGTTAAAGAATATGCTCTTCAAACAATTCAGCTTTGAATTTTCCCTAAAACATGTAGCCACTATTTTAACTTTGCAGCTAGTAGCTAGATTTAATGATCTGTCAGCATGGAGGTATGATGAACACCATCTTGTCACTTCCTGTGCTACAGAGCAGCCAGCTACTGTCACTTGTTGAAAGACTCATTATTGCCCTTCAGAATCTGAGCTTCTTCATTAGATTGACTTGTGATGATGAGATTCATCATCTGCACATGACGTGACACATGACTGGCCTAGTTACTTCCAGGAAGTGCTTTATGAAGTACCCATGGATTCTGCATACACTTTATTAGTTATGGCAAACCATCAACTGTTTGTTTCTTCTAGATACTGTGCCTGGGGTTTAGAATGTAGTTTGAAAGGAGCTCCAGTTTGGCTTTCTTATCTAAGCAGCTAGTTACAAAGCTGTGGCAACTTTACTATGTATGCTGTTTCGTATTCATAAAAAGTACACATTTTATTGTTATACCCCTACAAGGATTCTGTTGTGTGATGTTTTGGAGACTAATGCAAGAATGTTAGTCTACCTTGTTGAAAGTTAAGAAATGGTGTTGTAGACATGACAGAGAATTTGAGAGACTATAGTCACGGTATCTTTATATTCTCCAGGACGTAGTCTTAAGTAGAAGTTAAGCAATAAGCCTGGCACTGACTTAAAATAATCATGATACCATTAAGCCTTTAGAAAATGTCATGCGAGATTGGTTTTATCTTCATGTTCATGTAATATAAATGTGAACTGCATATAGTGGAGGGTATTGAAATAGCAGGGATAGGAGAATATTTTACTCTTGCATTTCATGTAAATTTTCTACAATTACCTTCCACGCTGGTGAAGAGAAGTGCTTGTTCACTTTTGTATGACTATCCAAAATGAAAATTAATTTAATAATAAAGCACAATCAAGGGAGGAAATAATGGCAAAACCATTTGCATATTATGATATCTTTGATGATCAATGATAGATAACCCTGAGTATATGTTCAGAGATGCATTATGGGTATTTACATAAAAAGAGGCACCTGGGGTTAGAGATTTATATAGTTATCTCTGAGGCATGGAAAAAGGAAAAAACTGAATAGTAAGCTTTAGTCGATAACGTCCACCCATATTTCAGACCACTAGATACCATGCCCTGCTTCCCTAAGTCATATGGACTGCAGTTGCAGAACATTGCCAGGAAACTGGTAAAGAGATCATGCAAATCTTAAGCTGTGAAAACCAATGTAGATACAAACTATGAGACACTACACAAGTCATACCTGCGAAAACCAATGTAGGTATAAGGTAATTAAACATTACCTAAAAATGTGTGGTTATGCTGAATAAAAGTGTATGGCATTTTGGTCTGCCTTCCAAGTAAATAATTTAGTATACTCCACCTAACCTGACAATTGGTTAAACACAGTGGCACTTTATTAGTAATGTTTTAACAAATTTTGACAGGCGGGGCTCCATTCAACCTACCAATAAATATGATCAAGAAATGAATAAAGAAGTATCCATTCAGCTGATGCAGTAAAACTTTTTCTAATTACTCAGAAATTAATGATGAAGGAAGAACTTAGTCTGGACACTGACAGGATGAGTTACACTTCTACATTCATCAAATGTAATAATTTAGGATTGACACTTCTGGCATGTAGAGATGTGGAATCAGCCTGTTAATTTTTTGCTATGTGAGATCTCTTACACTTAATCGACTGCATGTCTGCCTTTTTGTTGAAACTAATACCACAGGGTTATATCTTAGGACCACTACTATTCATAATCTTCACAAATTACTTCCATACCTCCACACAGCATGCATCTATTATTCAGTATGCAGATGATACTACTTTAATCTGTGCTGCACAAAACATTCCCACCCTCCTGCAAACAACTCAACTAGCATTCTCTGACATTGAAAATTACCTTACCAAAGCCCAACTTATCCTTGATCCAAAGAAAACTCAGCTTATGATCATAACCAGTTCTAAAAAAACACTGATAACAGTCAATTCACTATCTACTCCACAAATGCTACTCCAATCGCTCCAGTGGCACAGGCTAAGCTATTGGTAATAACCATAGACTCCCACCTAAAATTTGATAGTCATCTCAACTTAACTATTAAAAAAGTACATGCCAAACTGGGATCACTCTACCGCATCAAACCATTTCTTACCAACATCACAAGATCAGCCATTGCTCGCTCCCATCTTCTATCTGTCCTACTCTATGCATCTCCCATTCTGACTAATCGCAACAAAACTGAACTAAGCAAAATGGAAGCCTGCTATAACAGAATTGCCCGCTTTGCTGCAAATTGCTTATATAGAACTTATCACTGTACTGCTTTGAGACAACTCCACTGGCTTGAACTGCCCAACCTCCTAACCTACAATCAGCTCTGCCTCTGTCATTCTATTACCTCCCCAATAAGTGTCCTACCCTCAAAAACCTAGTACAACATCACTCAGCCAAAAGGCATCTTAGATCATCAAGCAAACTACTACTAGAAGTCACCAACAGCTACAATAGCTTTGGAGACACACTATATAGTAGTTCAGTGGCTAAAAAATGGAACTCTGTACCCACTAGCATACAAAACACATCATCCAAAGCCTCCTTTAAAAACCTCATTAGGCAACATCTCAAGCAAAGTTGGCAGTGTCATGATTGCTCCCCAGGCTAGTGAAAGCGGATAAGGTACACATACTAAACCTAGAGTACTTGATAATAGTTTTCACTCTTACTCACAAACACTGGCTAATCTACAATGTATGTACTGTACCTGTGTACTATGTATGTATTCTACCTATATTCCAAATTTCAGCTGTACACCACATATCTATTAATTACCTTTATTTTTAAATTAAGATTTTCTTGTTTGTTCTCTCCACTGTAACTGTTGATGTGCTGCATACCACTGTAAAAACATGTCTGTTGTAATTTATGTGTATACTGATCATGTCTAAATATCTAAATGTATCTGTAATTTTTCTATGTGGAGCATTTCTCTCCAGGCTTCTTCTGAAAAAGGGCCTTTTTGGCTCAGTCAGACACCCCCGGTTAACAAATGTAAAATAAAATAAATAAATAATAAGCTGCAACAGTTCTCAATGCTATTATTTTGGATTATAATATATTAAACATCATGTGCTCTAGTAGGAAAATGTATTGTTGATCCAGGCTGGATACAGTACAACAGTTATGAGTTTCAGTATTCAGACTTACAGCTGATGCTTAAACACTACTACTTTTTGCTCTGAGGTTGATCACTTGGCTATGTCATATTTAATACAATCTGAAAATATAAGTATCTGGAATCTGGAAATCAATAACATAATTTGGTTTCTTAAAAGGACTAGCTGGTGTGGGTTGCAGGGAATGATCTGCATTCTTAGTATCTTAAGAATGAGCTGGTGCCAAGCATAATGGACCCGATTCCAAAAGACCTGCTCTTAGTGCAAGTCTTTAGGAATCTGGCCCCTAGTGTAAGTCTGTTTACAGATAGGCCTTACATCAAAGTAAGTCACTTACACAGAGAGCATGCCTTTAGGAATATGGCCCCATAAGCTTGTTTATAGATAGGCCTTACATCAAAGTAAGTCACTTAAACTGAGAGCAAGTCTTTAGGAATATGGCCCCTGGTGTATGCCTGTTTATAGATAGGCCTTACACCAAAGTATATCACTTAAACTGAGATAAAGTCTTTAGGAATCTGGCTCCTGCTTTAAGCCTGTTTATAGATAGGTGTTACACCAAAGTAAGTCATTTAAACTGAGAGCAAGTCTTTAGGAATCTGGCCCCTGGTATAAGCCTGTTTATAGATAGGCCTTATATCAAAGTAAGTCACTTAACCTGAGAGAAAGTCTTTAGGAATCTGGCTCCTGCTGTAAGCCTGTTTTCAGATAGGCTTTACACCAAAGTAAGTCACTTAAACTGAGAGCAGGTCTTTAGGAATCTAGCCCTTGGTATAAGCTTGTTTATAGATAGGCCTTACATCAAAGTAAGTCACGTAACCTGAGAGCAAGTCTTTACGAATCTGGCCCCTGGTGTAAGCCTGTTTTTAGATAGGCCTTACATCAAAGTAAGTCACTTAAACTGAGAGCAAGTCTTTAGGAATCTGGCCCCTCGTGTAAGCCTGTTTATAGGAAGACCTTACACCAAAGTAAGTCTCTTAAACTGAGAGCAAGCCTTTAGGAATCTGGCCCCTGGTGTAAGCCTGTTTATAGATAGGCTGTACATCAAAGTAAGTCACTTAACCTGACAGGAAGTCTTTAGGAATCTGGACCCTGGTGTAAGCCTTTTTATATATAAGCCTTACATCACAGTAAGTCACTTAAACTGAGAGCAAGTCTTTGAAAATCAGTGCAGACTTATACTAAGAGCAATTCTTTTGGAATCTGAACCAATATTTTCTCTGTCCATTTTATTACAAAAATCATAACACTCCATTGTTCTTTCTCTTCATGAAGTTCACATATTCTTATACATTTCTTAACCAGTGACTGGATTATTTGTTCTTTTTTCCTAAGGACTTGATTTTATTGTAAATTGTAGCTTCTCAAAACCAAGATTTTCATTAAGAAAACTTTCCATGTATGTACGTATGTATTTTTAGCATGATGCCAACCAACCAAAATCTTCAGCTTTTCAAACTGGGATTATGTAGAACTCAAGTTATTTCATTTGTTGGTTATGCAGTGGGTTGCATTCTTTCTTAGAATCTCCCTGATGTCTTATGAAGACCAGGACTGTCAAAAATATTTCTGACAGAAATTGTTATAAAGCTTCAAATGGTGTTGACAAACTTCATTTAAAACAGTTTTCACTTGAATAGCTTACACTTTATCCAGTGGGGAAAAAATGTGAATTTCTGGTGAGACTTCCCCATGTAGGTTTGTTAAATGAGAGGTATGGCAGATAAGTGGTTAAGGTTTCGGCCTCACAACAGCATCATGGTCTAGGATTCAGTCTTGGCCTCAGGTCAATGTCTAGAGCAGAGCTGGATCATTGCCAAATAGGACCCTAGGCAGGGTAATGGATCACACCCTCCGCATTCCTTCCAGTGTCCCATTACTTGGCTATTTCTCCCCATTTATCATAAACACTGTACAAACCTCTGTGTGCATTCTGTTTTCTGCTTTTCTTCTGCAATGATTACAGATATTTGGATTTAATATAAAACTGTTATTTCAGATTTTATATCACAAAGCCATTTGATAAACAAAATGATACATTTTCACAATGAAAACAAACTTAGCATTAAAACATCTTTGGCCTTGAAACTCATATTTATTGAAACTACATTGAAACCCAGATTCAAAGAAAATGCATCTGGCCAGTGGCAGATAAAGTTTACCATTATCCTGTTTTCAAATCATATTCCCCTTGCACACAATTATAGGGGTCTATATTATATTTTCGAAAGTTTCAAGTATCAAACACCATATGGTCGACACCATATGAGCAATGTTTGAAATTTTGAAAATATAATAAAAAAATAAAAAATAAAAACTATACTTACCTAAACACTGTAGGCAGGGAGGCAAGCCCCCCTGCACCCCGCCACACCCCCACTACTTAAATATTCCTACTCCGAGATCGCATTGCATTGAAGTAAAGGGAAAATATTCCCTATGGCGATTTCCGTGTTACACGAGCAACGTTTCGACGTTTCGACCAATCGGGTTCACTCTATACGCGTTCGCTGTTTACAATTTTCAATCATGCAATAGGAACTCCATTTATAGGGCCATACATACATGCATGTGTTCTTTAATTCACAAAATGAAGCAGCTTTTCAGGCAAAACAATAAAGCCCTGATCAGGGCAAGCTTAGAAAATTGTGAAAAAACCCACAGATTGCTCAGCACACTTCAATTCACTTTATTCCACAGAAAGACAGCAAATTAATGCTCCACCATACGTTTTCGTTTTAAAAACCACTATCTCAGATGTGGGCTGTTCAAACTACTAGTGCTTTTATACCATTCACTTAATTACATTGATTAGGTTAATGAATTAATTGAAAGGTTAATTTAGTTTAAAACCAAAAACTTTTCTTGTTGCATCTCTCTGTGTTGCCACAATTAAAACACATTTAATGTTACAATGTTTGATAAATAAATATGTAGAAATAAAAATATGACTACAAAGAATAAATTATAAAGTTAAAACACTATTGGAAACACATTTAGTAGGACTCAATGGTTCAAATTACCAACTTGAATATTTGCTTTAAATGAACTTGATCCTCCATCTAGTGGATGAATCATGAAATTACAGGTATTATAAAAAATTGCATTGTAAACCAAAGGCAAATTGTATAGCCTCACTCAGTTAAAGGAATGTTAAAAATAGGAAAATATAAGGGAAAAATAAGTTCAATTTGTTTGTGTCTTTCGGCTTTTCCCTGTTAGGGGTCGCCACAGCAGAACTCCGGTCCGCTAAAGATTGGCAGTAGAGTTTTAAGTGCTGGCTTGCCGGGCCTAATGCACAACCTTCGACGAAGGAATGCCCGTTCACGCATGTCGCCACACAGAAGACGCTCTAACTGAGAATCGAACGGGCAACGTCTAACTGTGAGGTGACAATGCTACCGCAGTACCACCACCTTTGATAAATGAGTGTAACACTTGTGTTCATAACATATCACAAACCCAACGTTTTAATAAAAATACAAATACAAAAAAGCTTAAAGACCTACTGTAACTATTGGAAAACATGGGTAAAAACGTGATATAATTCACATAAAGTGCAAGTGCATATCACAGTTTTGCTGCTCTCAATTTTAATAATGGGGCTATGGAGATATGTTCATTGAGACCCGGTGGCTTATTGGCCTCCAAACTTATCTGCCACCATAATTCTCTATACTCCAGACATTCCTCCCATAAACCTCCTCTGCCACTCTTTTCCACCCTTTCTATCACAAAAAATGTATAGTATGCATTTTCACAGCTTTGTTTGTGTTTGTACAATGCATTAGTCTGTTTGTTTCTAGGTCATACATATGTTCGTATACCCTTCTCCTGAGCTTGCGTTCTGTCTTCCCTATATAGAATGCTTCACAGGTTTGACATTTCGCTAAATATACAAGCCCAAAGGAGTCACAATTATTAAAATCCTTGCCTTCCAGGGTGATTCCCCTGCTTTCCAAATACACACTTTCTGCATTGCTCATGTATGCACACTGTTGACAATGTCCACATTTAAACGTTCCCTTCCTTTTTCTCCATCTCTGAACTTATTGGTTTGTACCATTTTCCAATAAAAGTTTTAAGTTACTTGAATTCTTATAAACTACTCTTAGCTTTTCATTCTTTAGTTTCTCTAAGTCAGTAAATGCTAACAATGTATTGCATTCCTTATCTATAGTTTGTCTTACCATTTTTGCACAAGCATTATACTCCAAGATGAGTGCACTGCCAAAATTGTCATTTACCTTTTTTACTGGGCCTACCGTATCAAATACTGGTAATCCTAATATTGGCTTAAAGTCATTTGGTCTCCTTTCTGTCACTTCTGTCTCAATTTTGTCTATCATATCATCTGGGTATTTCCTTGTCCTAAACATTTTCCTTAGTAACCTTTTTTCCATTTCAAAGTCTTCGTCTCTTGGCGTCATCCTGCAAGCCCTAATATATCGTCCTTTAACTATATTTTTCTTGGAGTACAAAGGGTGAGCACTTTCAAAGTGCAAATAAGAGTTAGAATAGGTACTCTTTCTATACACCCTGGAATTAAAACGTGAGTTTTCCTTGTATATTTCTATATCCAAGTACTCCAACTTCTCATAATTTATTCTGTAAGAAAATTCAAGAAAATTAGTACTGTTGTTAATATATTCAATAAATTTTTCTATCTCTTCTTTTGGCCCTTCCCATAGTATACATATGTTGTCCGGGAATCTTCTATAAAGTGACCAGTTGTTACTGTATATTGATTCGGTTACCATCTTCTCTTCCCATTTGGCTAAGACCAAATTGGCATAGGTGGGTGCACAAGCAGCACCCATTGCTGCTCCTTTCTTCTGTTGAAAAAATTCACCTTTGAAGTAAATGAAGTTGAACTTTAGAACCAAATCTATAAGCTCCATCACCACAGTACACTCATCATGGGTTAAAGTCTCATCCTCAAAAATTAGTTCTTCCAGGTATCTTAGTCCATCACTGTGGGGAATGCTTGAGAACAAATCTACAACGTCAATTGTTAGGAAACATAAATTCTCATTGTATAGATCACGATTCAATGTCCTTTTTTCACAATTTTCTAAGCTTGCCCTGCTTAGGGCTTTATTGTTTTGCCTGAAAAGCTGCTTCATTTTGTGGATTACAAGTTTTATTTGGAAGGTGCTGTGAATTTTGTTTTGTTTGGTCTTTAATTCACCTTCTTGTTTGTATAATACAGCACCGCTTAGCATGTGTTTTAAATTTGTAGTTTTGAACATTTTTCCAGCAAATAATGAAACAAAATGTGTGAAACAATAATGAAAAGACTGCCCAGTTTTAACTATTTCAACCATAAAAGGCCACTCAAACTTCTGTCATTATAATCCACCTATATCAGTCAATATGCACAACCTCTGCAGAATTAAGTCGTCTGAATGATTCCACATTGGAGAGATCTGTAACTAATGAACAGGTTGCTGCTAGCAAAGAACTTTATATTTCAGTGTTTCATCTACAAATTCAGTGCCTTCTGCCCTTGAAGAGTAAATTGCCTATGTTACATTACAAAATGGTAGTATTACAATAGGGATTGGATGGCTTACCAGCAACAGGTTCGTAGTAACTAGGCATCTCATCCAAAGGAGGACATACTCAGAACTGCAGCACCTCCCCCCAAAGTACAACACAGTATCAGCAATACATGTACATGCTGTGGGAGTAGAACCCATAGCCTTCTGCATCAAAAGCATATATACTACCTGTTGTACTACTGACAATGCTTTTAAATAATATATATATATGGTTCATGGCTGAAAGGAGACTGGCAAATTTGCCAGTTAACAAATATAACTGCGGCATGCCACAGGGTGCTGTTTCCATGACTGAAGATGAAGGCATGTGTTTCTTGGAGAACAGACAGTTATTACTTGTAGCATTATATAGTAATCCAATAGCAGAAACTCTTAGAGTTTCCAAAAAAAAAATCTTAAAATGTCATTAACATGTTTAATCAACTATTAAGATACTGCAGTACAAGTTCAGGACATGGTGACAAAGTAGAGATAAATATGAGTTAATGAATGCAGGTGGAGTGACTGGGTGGCCAGATATGTCTAGGGGGAGAGTATGTTGGAGGAGTCAAAGATGCTGAGTGTAATTATCTTTTTTGCCATATTTCTCAGACTGTTTTGGCAGACAGTATGTGTAGTACAGATACTACAACTTCACTGAGATAGCTGCCAGTATATTTTATTACTTCAGTGTGCTGTTACCCTGCATTCCAGCCACACACACACACACACACACACACACACACACACACACACACACACACACACACACACACACACACATTTTGGCATTCACAAAAAATGTCTGGGGGATAGCCTCCAGCTCTCTACCAGGGAACACTATTGTAGAAAGGAAGACTTGTTCCCTTCTAAAAGAGTCATCCTTCAGTTAGACAATAAACAGGAGTACATGCTTTGCATTAATGGAGCTCACACATATATCTGTATTGGGGTCTATATCAGAAAATCGAATGATTAAAATCGCAAACGCTCTAAAGAGTGAAAATGCCAAACCTCAAACTCGTTTTGTGGGGGGCTGGGCACCCCACACCCCCTGCTAAATATATATTCCATCTCTGAGATTGCACTACAGTGAGGAAAGGGCAAATATTCCAATCTTCACTGTACTGCACTCTCAAAGAAAGCACTTTGAGGGCTGACATTTTTGCTCTTTAGAGCATTTGCAGTTTTAATCATTTGATGTTCTGATATAGACCCTCTGTACTGTGCCAGTGTGGGGTTTGCTTTCCTATTTATGGTAGATCATACCATATAAAGACTACACCATTCAGCAAACAAATGTAGATACATTCAACTTAAGGAATCCTTTCTTATTTAACTTAAAAGTTGCCCTAAACAATGAATTCATGCAACATCATGTAGTATGAATGTCATATATAAAGAAAGTCAGTGCAAATATAAATGCACCATGCATCTTCATGACATCTTTCTCTCTGCAATATTCAAAAACCATACAGGAATGAGGCCTTATACACAGTTTTGATATTTAAGAGATAAAACCAAGAATACAAAGCCGTTAGCCAGGAGCGCACCGAACCACAATTTATTAAAAATGATTCTAATGAAGTCCCACTATACTGGGACAAAAGTGCTTAATTTTTAAATTATTTTCTTTTGGAAGAGTGTTCTTTTGTTATCTTTTTGCTGCTTTACATATATTTAGATTTTTTAATAAACTGTGGTTCAGTGTGCTCCTGGCTAATGGCTTGGTGTTCTTGGTTTTATCAGTATTTTGTTATGTGGCTGGAAGTGATTTATGATATTTAGAAGATCAATATATTTTAACTATGATGTGTAGTGCTAATATTTTTTTTGTAGGGGATGCAAGATATCACCTCCCAGCAAAATCACCACTCTGAATTCACTACTAGTAGCGTATAATCTCTACTGGCAATCTATAAATCCTGCTGGGTAGCATGCAGGTGGTTAGCATATCATTTGGTTGACAGTGATGCATGTGTGCTACAGTTGGTTGAATTGTGCTACAGTAGACTTATGTTTAGTTGACTATACGTCTGTAGTATGCGATTCACTTTTTGTAACAGCTGTGTGACTTGGGAGTTAGTATGCAAAAGGAAGAGGGTGTTGGAAGATGAAGCCCCTCCCCAGAAGAATGCATCAGTATTTATGAATTTAGCTAAGATTGCATGTATATTTCAGACAATGGTGGATTTAGAATCAGTTGTTTTATCTACTGCTGTCTTTTCTTAGAGAAGTCATTTTAGCTCAGTGTTTACTATTTTAAAATAATTCACTTTTTAAGTAAATTATGTGCCTGGAACTGCAAGTGTCTCACAGGCAGTAAAGCTGTTCTAAAGTATGGGTTGTTTTGAGAAGTGGAAGCACTTCCATGAGTTTTGCTTTCAGTTGAATTTCCATGGGTTGTGAAGCTTAATTTCAGCGCTCTCTCTGAAAAAAGAAACTGAGGTAAGGACTAGAGATCTGACACTTTTAGTAAATTCAGTTACTGGTGAGTAAGTAGCAAAGAAATGGAAACAAAGAGAGCTTGAAAGAAAATCAACTCAAAAAGGTGAAGAGAAAACACTAACAGGGAGGAATCATGCAGCTGTTCGGCAAAAAGTTGTTCAAGCTTGAGCTTTGGTGCAGGACATGGCTTCCAGTACTCTAGAGGTAAAACTGAGTCAAAAAAGCTCAGAGCTGATTAAAATGAATGAATCATTAAAGGTCTATATAGACTCATAACAAAAGCCTGGAATGGAAGATGCTTTAAAAAGATATTTAGATGAACTGATAAAACTGCAAACATCTGAGATCGAAATGAAGAAAAGTATGTCTGAGTAGGAGACTGCTCAAGAAGAGATGTTTCAAAAATGGTAGAACTAAAGGGCAGAGGCCACATGGAAAACCTAAGATTTTCTTCTGTACCACAGAAACTGGAAGGAACAGACAGTATTTATTTTATGAAGGCACTAATAAGCAACAGGACTGGTATTATACAGCAGGATTTGTTAACTGAAAGGACACATTGTGTGTATGCTCCAAACCTGGCTATGAGCAAACAGCCAAGACCTGTATTAGTAAAGGTGCAATCCTACCAGCAGAAAGAGTTGATCCTTACAAAACTGTGGAAGAAGGGGAAAGTATTAAAAGTTTCCAAACAGTAGAGTGTTTGTGGAAAATGATGATTCACTGTATACCAGGTGGAAGAGAAACAGATTTATCCCAGCAATAGAGACTTTGCGAGTGAAATCTTTAACAATATTCCAAATGAAAATGCTTGAGAGGCTGAGAAAAGCACAGGAGAAGAATCTAGCATAACTTGTGACTGAAACAGAATCTAGAGTTGAGATAGGAGACCAGCAACTCAGAAATTGATGAATAAATGTGAGATTGCAAAGCATCACTCACATTTATGAAATATAGCTGTACAAGGAACAGTGAAAAAACAGACTTTTGTTGACTCTGTTAAACTTGTGGCAGACTGAAAGGCTTTTACCTTATTTCATGTCATTACTGTTATATCAGAAGCATATGGATATATGCAAATGACCCTTATGAACATCAAGTGTTTCAGCTAAATGGCGATTCTGAATGCCCATGACTTGTTTCATCATTTTAATGGACAATTTCAGGCCAATAAATCCAAAGCCACTAGTTATTGATATACATATTTCAGCCTTATTATAACCTCATCAGCACAGTACAAGCAGAGTGTTTGACTAAGCATAAGAAACACAGGGCTGTTATACCCAGCTGATGTTCATTATCATTAGGGTCGCTGCAAAAATATCCCAAATAACAAACTAAAACAATAAGTGAGAAGGTCAGTGAAAAACCAATCAGTAAAAACAAAATGAAAACTCCAGCAAAGCTAGAACTTCCACTGAGTGACCCCCAAACCTCTTGTAGCAGAGGCATATGGGATATATGCAAATGACCCTTATAAACATCAGGTGTTTCAGCTAAACAACGAAACAAGTCATGGGCATTCAGAATTGCCAATTAGTTGAAACACCAGATGTTCATAAGGATCATTTGCATATATCCCATGTGCCTCTGATACAAGAGGTTTGGTAGGTCACTCAGTGGAAGTTCTAGATTTGCTGAAGTTTTCATTTTGTTTTTACTGATTGTTTTTTCAGTGACCTTCCACTTATTGTTTTAGTTTGTTGTTTGGGATATTTTAGCAGTGACTCTAATGATAATGGACATCAGCTGGGTATAACAGCCCTGTGTTTCTTATGCTTACTTAAACACTCTGCTTGTACTGTGCTGATGATGTCATAATAAGGCTGAAATATGCATATCCACAGCTAGTGGGGTTTGGCTTTATTGGCCTGACATTGTCCATTAAATTGACAAAACAAGCCATGGGTATTCAGAATCTCCAATTAGCTCAAACACCTGATGTTCATAAGGGTAAGTTGCGTCTATCCCATGTGCCTCTGACACAAGAGGTTTGGGAGGTCACTCAGTGGAAGTTCTAGCTTTGCTGGATTTTTCATTTTGTTTTTACTGATTAGTTTTTCAGTGACCTTCTCACTTATTGTTTTAGTTTTTTTTTACGTTATTACTGTTTGGAAAGACATTTAGGGAAAGGGAAGAAGATAGAAAAATGTAACTGTAAGTAAAAATGTCTGCTCTTAAAGGAGAACTGCACCCAAAAACTGAAAAAAGTGCGTGTTTTTCAGCAAATCTTTTCTATATTACTAATGTCTCTGTAAAGTAAATGGTTACTATTATTTTCTAATTTGATATATCCCAGAATGATCTGAAGGAGGCTGCCATTGCTAGCATGATTTTGATTTACAGTCAATGCCTTCACCTTCCTTATGTCACATTAGAGGGACAGAAAGAACTCCTTATGATGAGGGGATCATTTACTCTGGTTTTCATTCTCATCAGATTACAACATTGCTGTGACTGCCTACTTTTCACTCTCAGCATCAATCCACATTTTTTCATTAGTTTTCTTCCTTTGATTTCTACTAGTGGCCTTCCCATTTACAGCAGTTTAAGGAATGTTTGAATGGCAGGCTTGAAAATGACTGAGTTAATTGTTTTTTTTTTAAGTAACAACTGTAGTTCAGTGTTCAAGTGTAAGAAATCTGACCCCTGTGATTACTAGGTGTTACTTGGTCTGACATGGTTTGTGCTGTGTTCACAATTTTAAACATTGCATTTAAAATTAATGTCTTTGATGTTAAACTTCTTTCCCAACTCACTGACTTGTCTCAACAAAACACTGTATACAATGCAAACATGATGTAACAATACACTGGAAGAAACATGCAGTTTTACAGAAATTACATTGTAGAAAAAAGGAAACTCAAATACTGACAATGTAAGAAGCGTTAGAAGACTACATTTGCTTTCTTTCTTTGTGGCACTCAGTTTTATTAAAGGGAAAGACATTTGTATCTGAAAACTAAGCTTGAAAGACCTGCATTTGTTCTGACTCCGGGTTACACTGTTTATCTGACTTGTGATGCCGGCAATCGGCAACTGATAAAACACATTTATGAGACATTGATTAAGAGCCATTGTTTTCTTAATGGCTGTGTAGTTGGGATAAGTGGTCTAATTTAGTTACTCTGACACTCTTAGTAGCCTTTGTGATATAACAGATTAGACAAATGCAGGAAAGAAATGAAAAGATAATTATTAAATGATATTTTTTTCTCTATGTGATTTGTTTAGTGTTAGATTACAGGGAAGGAAAATCACTTTTTGGAAAGAAACACGACTTTTGGGTGGAGTTTTCCTTTAACAGTATTTGTATAAAACTATTCATGATGTAAATTACATGTTATATAGTTGAGAATTGTCAAAGAAATTGTTGAGAATTATCACATATACTAAAGCAAACAGATGCCCTTTCTTCTTTTTTAGTAGTGAGAAATATAAGCATTACAATACAAACTAGAAAAAAGGATGGACAAAAGCATGTTTAAGTTAATAAACTGCAATTTAGGGTTGTTGAGGTGGGGGTGGGGTGGGTTGTAACAGTACACAAATCATAATATATATGTAGACCTGATATGTTTTCCTCTTACATTCGCATAGTTGAATTTCTGGATTAAAACCCTGAGCTTAATCTAATAAGTTTTAAGGGGGAAACAAGTAGATAAGAGAGCAGTGACTGTAATAAAAAAGTTTTTCTTTAGCAATAAATGTTCAGCATGACTTTAGAAACATGCAGCTGAGTGTCACATTTTTTCTTATGTTTCCATGGAAAGAAGCTAATTACAAGACAATAAAAAGCCAGAGCCCTGGTTTCTTTGAGGCTAAAAGCTAATGTTTTCTGAAAGTGTGAAAGCTGATTTTCACATCTTGGAGGGGAATAAAGATAAAACAAAAATAGACAGCAATTAGTATAAGTAGGAGCACAAGCAGTATCTCAATCTTAGCATAGATAACTTTAACTTTAGGTCAGATAATGCCTATGTGAGCTGATATCTATTTAGGACAATCATTCCTATTAGGAGGGTTAAACATCATTATTTCTTTGCATGTTTAAGTTAATATGTTATAGGGGTGTGCTGGGAGTGTATGCTTTTTTGTTTGAGGGTTTTCATTAAAACAAAAAGTCTTGTAAAATGTGACAGACTCAAATGGAGAGGACAAGGAACAAGTGTAAAAAGAAGAACAACCTGCCAAATGTTGGTAGGTGCTTATATCACAAAAACTGGAAAGAGACATCTAAAAAAGCTGTTATATATAATAGGTGGGAATAACAACCTCTTACCACAATGGTGGCATTTTGCATATTATCTTGGAATGTGTATGGTATAGTTAAAAAGTAAAGAGTATTGACTTATATGAAGAAATGCAGTGCGCAAATAGCAATGCACAGGAGACAAATTTGAAAAGAACTGAGCATGTGAATGTGATACAGGATTTCAGGACGGATATTCAGACTATCAGGGACAAAGAAAAAGATAAGTACTTATATTAATTGCTACAGGATAGTGATAGAAGAGAGAAAAAAGATGATAATAGTAGATTTGTGGTAGTAAGGGGCTAGCAGCAAGGGAGGAGGATTTATCTGGCATGTTTTTATATTCCACCTAAAACTACTACTATTGTGCTTAAAATTGGAACAAATAATCAGCTTTCAGCAGGGAATATTACTTATAGGTGGGGAATGGAATTTGATTTGCAACAGTGAAGATACATATGGGAGGGTCTAGAAGGGAAAAATATAACAAAGGTGGGTAGATTTCATAAGGAAATTCTGAAAATATTTGTTAGGGAAGATAAGAATTCAGTAGTAGAAAATCTGACAGAATGTGCATATTCCCCAAGGTACAGTAACTGGGCTGGACTAGACAAATTATATTTCACAGGAACATGTGCATTAAATTGACAGCTTTGACACACATCCAAGAACTATTTCAGATCATGTACAACTAATAAGTATGATAAAAAATGAAGAGTAATGAAGTATAAATCAGACACTGTTGCTTACCCACATATCTGTTAAAAAGAGAGGACTGTAAGAATGGCTAGTGGAAATTATTTGGGAGTTATTAGCAAAGACAGAAACTCCTTCAGAAGTTATAACTAGTGGGTAGGATAGAATGAATGTGGAGTTTAAAAATAGGGTAGAAACAAAAGAAAAGATATATGGTTAAGAAGGAACAAACATTATTCAGAGGGTCTGACAAAGGTTAAAATATTGCAAAATAAAGGAAATCACACAGAACAAAAAGATGCACAACTGCAGAGTGCTAAAGCGAAAATAAGGGAGTACTTGGATAACATGCACAAGTTTAGAAAGATTGCTGTTAAGCAACTGTTTTTTTTTTTTTATAACTTCAGAGCACAAAAAACTTTTAACATAATGACTTGGGCAACAAAAAGTAGAAAGGGTTGTTATCAAACTTAGGCAGAGATCCTGTAGAGGTATTAAAGACATTTCAGAAATTTTATGAAAATTTGTATGAAGCTTGTAAATGAGGAAATCAAGAAAAAGCACAAATGGAAATATTTATGGAAAACTAAAATATGCCAAGGTTTTAAGTAGTTGAGGCTCAAACATTAACAGTTAAAACAGGAGGAGATGAGATGAAAATGGTGGTGTATAACTAATCTGCAGGAGAGTCTCCAGGAATAGATGGTATTCCAGAATACATTTGGAAGCTAGGAGGGAAGAAATTGATAAAGATCTGGAAGGTTTTGCTTAGCAGTATTTTAAAAGGAGGGGAAGCACCAACATCCTGGAAAAAAGCTGTGGTGGCTGTAATGCCTAAAGTTGGTAAAGACCCATCAGATCCACTTCATATTGTCCTATTTCAGTTTTAAACCATGATTATAAAGAATGGCAAAGCTTTTGCCAAATTGCTAGATATGGATCAATGGGGTTTTATGGAGGGGAGGCAAATATTTGACAACATTAATAGAACAATGATAACCCAGAGTGAAGCAGAATGTAAGAAAATACTTCTTGGTGGATCTTGATATAGAGAAAGCATTCAACAGAATAAGCTGGAATTTTATGAATAGGACAACAGAAGCATTTGCATTCTCTTATACTATAATAAGGCAAATTAGGAGGATATATAAGAGGCAACAGAGGCACAAATCAAAGTTGGAGGGTGCTATAAGTTGTGTCTGAACAGACAAACTAGGTAGGGGTGTCCTCCTTCCCCTTTATTTGCATTACATTTAGAACAACTGGCAAATAAAATAAGGGACTCAGAAATTCAAGGTAAAATTGGCATGGTAATCAGGAAAAGTTGGCTTTATTTGCAGACAATATTTTTTACCTGATAAAACCAGCAAAAAACATCTCAGTGTTGTGGAACTTTTTGAGATGGTTTAACATTTTTCTGGATATAAAATTAATGAAGATAAAGGAGGAAAGACTATAGACCTTGGGAACTATTGCCCCATTAGCCTGATGAGTCTGATATGCAAAGCTATGGAATGCATCATCATGGACCTAATAAACGAGGATATAGGGAATCTCCAAACTCTGGATCCCACACAGTTTGGTTTTGTGAAGGGTAGATCATACCTGCTCAACCTGGTCAACTTCTTTGAGTCAGTCATCAGAGCTGTGGATGAAGGCAAGGTGGTTCATACAGCCTACCTTGATCTGACCAAGGCCTTTCATACCATTCCCCACTCAGGATTCATAGAAAAACTCACTAAGCTAGGTATCAACCCCTGTATCACTAGGTGGGTTGCAAACTGGCTCAAAGATAGAACCCACAGTGTTATAGTAGTTGCCTCCAAGTCAGACTGCCAACCAGTTATGAGTGGAGTCCCACAGGGTTCGGTCCTGGGTCCTCTCCTGTTTGGTATCTACTTCGCTGAAGTCCAGGCCAACACGAAGGGACTCTGGCTGACAAAGTTCACAGACAATTGCAAGTTGTGTGCTATTATTAACTCCCCAAGTGATGCTGACATCCTGCAGAAAGGCCTCATTGAGACCGACTGGTGTTAGAACCATGGCCTTAAGCTCAATGCCAAAAAATATGTCATCATCCCCTTTGGGACAAACTCGGTTCCCATGAATTACCACATCGATGGTAGTCCACTGAACACAGAAGGAATTATAAGAGATCTGGGAACACACGTTGACAGCAACCATTTCTTTTGACCACCACATTGCCACTGTGGTCAGAAAGTCCTCCTGTGTGGCACATCTCATTACTAAGGGTTTTGCATCCAGGAAGAAAATGGTCATTGTCTCCATCTACTCTTCCCTCATTTAGGCCAATCATTGAGTACAGTGCCCCATTTGGCATGTACCTTACTAGACACCTGCAACAACTGGAGAGGCCGCAAAAGTACCTTACAAAGATGATCCTAGGCCTTAAACACTTGTCCTATATGGACAGACTCAAAAAACTGCAACTATTCTCTGTCTCATACCACCTACTTAGAGGCGATCTCTGCTTGACTTACAAAACCGTGTCTGACCTAGCTCTGTTAGAAATGCTACATCTAAAGAAATCCCAATCACTCCACACCATATGCTCCAGAGACCTCAACCTCATTACCAGAATGAACAGAAAATGCTGGAGGGACAGGTTCATAACACAGAGACTGCCCATGCTATGGAATAGACTTCCCATACATGTCAAGCAGAGCACCTCACTGGCCCTCTTCAAGAGAAATCTTGATGAGTGGATGGGAAATAGAAAATTCACTCTAGAGATCACTCCAGTGGCTCTACTCAACAGAGGCACTGGGAACTAATGTCAGGTGGCACGATGCCAGGGTAATCCTATGGGCTAGGCTTGTAAAGGCTCCAGGGCCATTAGCCTAGTACACACTTACGAACCTATGAACCTATAAAACAAAGATTATAGTTGTAATCTGTGTATCCATGTATGTATTGGGTTCAGCACCACCTATATTTATGGGGACATGATAAAATGAAATATTTTTGGAGTATGGGTTAAAAAAGATTCTGCTATGGCAGCTAAGGATATATGGGAAACAACTAAACAAAAGATAATAAAAAAAACTGAGAAACTGGAAGTTTTTGTCCATGGATATGAATAACAAGATACAAGCAGTAAAACTGTTTATAGTCCCATTTAGTTTTCTACACAAATCAGGCATATTTTTATCAACCAGTGAATACATTGTGGACTGTAATTAATAAAGAGTTGAAGGATTTTATCTGGAAAGGGAATACTGCAAGGGTCAAATGGGATAACTGGAACTTTCCAATATAACAAAGTGGTTTAGGATTACTTGATCTGAAGGGAGGTTCTTATAAACAACATAAGCAGAAAGTTATAATTCAAAGTTGAAAAGAGTGGTGGTGAAGTAGGTGGGAAATTCACGGAATAAGTTGAGAGTGGTATTTTGGGCCTAGATCCTTAAGGAGAGCAACAGTCATACAGTGTTATATTTATAAAGTAGCAGAAAGTATTCTAAGAACTAGGCCAACACAGGAATGGAGAAAGGAGATTCTATCAATTTGGATGACTGCAAGCAGGGCTATAGAGAATAGGTAAGAGGGGGGTGGAATTTACTGGAAGAAACTGACAAAGGAACTAAGGTATTGGAAACCATTAGAGAGGGAACAGTAATAGAATGGGAAGTGGCCAAGAAGACATTTGGACTGCAGGCCAGAAGCTGCCTTCCCTATCAGGGAGTGATATCCTAGTACAGGCAAAAAGAAAAGGACAAGGGAATCCTAAGTAAAAAAAACCTGCCCTGCTAGAATGTTTAGTTGTATCTGAAAAGAAGCTAGTGTTAAAAAAGTAATAATTAATAGGGCATATAAAATATTGCACAATAACTCTAGGAATCAATCAGAGGAGATTAGTAAAGATTGCAAAGAGAGATTGGATAAATAATTCACAAAGAAGCAATGGGAGGACATATGTATTGCTCCCAAATATGCAACAAAGTTTAGACAGTTTAGGATTTTTGTTTGGAAGTGTTTGCATAAGTATTTTTATACTACAAGCAGACTCCAAAGCATTTTTCCTCAGGTAGATGGCAAATATTGGAGGTGTGATGAGGAACACAGAGGTAACTGGAAATATATGTTTTGGAAGTGTAATGGATTGGCAGACTAAAAATTTCCTGCATAAAACTCTGTCAGAAATACTGAGTGAACAAACTGGTGTAACTAAGTTTTTTTTTAGGTGAGATACTGGATCTGATTTCCTAGAAATAGCAAGGTCTTTTTAAGCTTAATTCTAGTTGCTGCCAAAAAAACAAACAAAAAAAAAAACAATTACTAGAAAATGGAAATCAAAGTCTAAACCAGCTGTATTTGAAGTAGAGAATATTTTAACAGAGATAAAAGGACTGCAGGTGGGGTCTTTTAAAAAGATTAGGAGTACATTAGAAAAATAGAAATTGTAGGAATAGCACATTCAGAAGAATGTTTTAGAGGAAGAATGAGGTTTAAGGGAAGGCATGAATTGACCGTCTTATGCGGTCAGATTGATTATATTGTACAGAAGATTATATGAGATGTATAATATTTGCAACCGTGAACATGTTAATATAGTTTTTCTTTTATATGTAAATGTAAATTTGCCTATGTCACAAGTGATAGTTCAATAAAGGTGTTTTAAAAATCATTGTTTGTGGTCTGAAAGGAGTCCCAAAATGAATGCATTTTTCCAGACACTCCACCTAGACTCTGAGTGCTGAAGATACTTTTAGAACAACATCCATTCATATGGTGTGCATCCTACATTAGCTGTATAAGGTAATGTTCATTACCTTTTTGCTGTCAAACTGGAGTACTACAATGCTGGTTTAGCTGTGAAAGGCAAAAATAAATAAATAATAAGTACTTTCCCATCTAACCACACACACAGTGAAAAAAACTGGCCTAAATTAGACCCTTTAAAGTTAACCGACTAACTGAGTGACACAAGCACATACAAATCAGTCAGAACAAAAAGGAATGGAAGTTCCTCTTTACTGATGGTTTCTAACAATTCAAACTTCGTTTGTGCACTTTAATTATAATCATGAAATACCTTCTGTTATATCACTTGCAAAAATGTGATCAACAGGCAGAACTATTGGCATATCTTGGTAAAGTTCTAGAACAGCTATGGCTTTAGAAGGATGTTAGGTCATCTGTGAGCCAGTGAACAAGTTAAGAAGTTCCATGACCAGACCTATATGGGTAATGTCCACATTAAGAAAGTCCATTCTCTACTGTAGACGCAATTGTATAAATAAAATCAGGACAAATCAGTCACCACTACTCTTGATGTACTTGTGTAAGCAGTGGACTTCTGATATCTTTTCTTGACCCTGGGACAAGAAAAAACATAATTGTCCTCATTTCAGTGTTACGTGACCAACCACTGCTCTGCTATATCCATCTGTGCAATCCAAGGAGTCTGTTGGATTCTGCTAATCAGACACACAATTGTATACTATATTTTGCACTTCCGCGGTTTTAAAATTGTATTTTTGCTATATTGCTGATTGTTTTAAAACTGTTCTTGCTGATTTGCTGCACTTTTTGTCTCCTGTAGCATAGACTAGATTCAGACATGCTGAATCTGGTTCCATTTGTTAAAGTGAGCATTAAACACTCTCAGCAGCTAAGCTAAGCTGTCTTTTGTTGGAGAGTGCCCCCCTTGCACCCTTGTGGCAGGGTAGTGCAGTTAGGACTCATCTGATTGAAGGTTGCTGACACAGGGCTCAGTTTTGAGCTTTTTATTGGTTAAATTGTTTAATTCAGTTTGCTCACTGATGCTACATAAGTCCTGTGTTTGCACAGCTTTGCGCAGGTTTATGTTTGTTTTAACACAGCTCCATAGAGTTAGGAGAACAGCCACGACTTTGCTGTATTCATCTGTTTATGTATTATGCATATCCGTGCAACATCACACACTACTGCGCAGCGGGGTTAACCACTGGTGGTTATAGATGCAAAAACTTCAGTAGATACATTTTCCTCTAGTAGCTGGCCATGATCTGGCTGAGAAGTCCTTAAACTGAGCTTAGCAGCTGAGAGAGCACCTCATATGCTCGTTTGTCCCTTTAACAGTCCCCAAACCACCAAATCTACAAAAGTCTCATACCACATAAAGAACCCTCACTAGTATAGACCCTTTATAAAGCACCCCATTAGTATAGACCCCATTTAGAGCACCTAGTTATACCACACCCCTCCATTTTCTCTCCCGACTGTAAAAACAGGATTTAACTTAGCATTATGGATGGTCAGTTTCCCTTCATTTCTCCTACCAGCCTGATTGACATGGGTATCCTGAGACAGTGTAGCAGCTGCCTCATGTACACTGACAACCCTCTAGTCCTAAATCACCCAAGAACAATTTGTGAGAGATGCATCCAAAATAAGAATCTGGGATCCTTACTCTCTCTTGTGCACAGAACAGTAACACTGAACAGGTTGTCAGCTCACATACTAGACCTCCTATGCAAACCATGCACTCAACACATAAACCATCATACCCGGAGGTACTCACCAGAAACCTACCTAAACACCAGAGACCTTCCAAACACAAAAATGCTACACCTAATACAGAACCTACAGCACTCAATGCACATAAAAACACAAGCACCAGTGTCTCACCAAATAAGCCCTTTAGGCAAAGCACATCTAAAATACATGTTTTAGTCATAGGTGACTCCATTGCAAGACACACAGATGTCCCACTCAACAGGCTGGACAAGGAGAAAGTTACAGTTAGCTGTTTATCAGGTGACAGGATCCATCAGATCACACATGCACTCAAGTCTGTCAACAACAAGTACTGTTATGACTCCGACAAAGTTCATGTTGGTGTGAATGACTTGAGACATACCTCACTGGACTATATGAAGAGAGACATGAGTGACCTGTATGAATTTGTGTCCCAGGCAGGTATGTCTCTAGCCTTGAGCAGCATTCTACCCTCACCTAGGATGATACCACAATATAAACAAAAAAGACTGACTTTAACAATTGGTTTAGTTTATGGTGTCATTCTAAGGGGGATACAGTTCCTGTCAAACTGGGGTGACATGGTTGATAGACTACACTGCTTTGCCAGAGATGGTTTTCACCTGTCACCTACAGGCTTTTGGTTACTGGCTAAGGTACTTTCCTACCCCTAGTGACTTTTTTAGGCAAGGTCTCAAGAACAAAATTCTGATGTTAGAATTTCACTCACTAACAAATTCAAGGTTATTCTACTAAATGCTAGGAGCTTAAATCAGAAACTGCACTCTCTGGAAGCACTCTCCTCTCCCTAGAGGATGTTGATGTCTGTGCAGTCACAGAAACTTGGTTCAGGGCTGCATAGAGAACCCTGGCCTTGCAAGACTACGATGTCTTCAACACTTTCAGACAGTAACATGAACATGTTAAAAGCAAAGGAGAAGGAGTATCTATCTTCCTCAAAGCTTAACATACCTCTAGACTGGTTAGACAGGAAAACTCCATGGAGTTACTCCAAGTTCAACTAACTGTAGGTAAGACCCCCCCCCCTTCAAGTCATCATTAGCTATAGGCCCTCTTCAATGATCTAAGACACCCATGCTATTTATTTAAACCTACTTGATTCAATCAAATTACAACCAAACACTCTAGTCATTGACAATTTTAACTATCCCGGCATCGACTGAGAAATTAATACAGGTAGCAACATGCTCGCACAAAGGTTCCTCGACTTTGTTAACACTAATGTCCTGGAACAAATAGTATGCAACCCCACAAGGGGCTCAAATATGCTTGACCTGATCCTTGCTAACATGGGTAACCGTTGCACCACCAAAGATATAGGATGCTCACTGGTTAAATCTGATTACAAATCAGTCACATTTGAAGTAGCTATAATACCTGAACCCCTCTTAGGTGAAATCAGGCTAAAAAAAGCTCACCAAAGCTAATTATACCCCCCTAAGGGATGGCATAAATAATTTCCAAGCTCCTGTTCCCACAGATGGCATTGACAACTATACTAAGCTATACACAAAAGCCTTGCACAGACACTTATACAAATGTATTGACACAACTGTACCTGATTGGATCAAAACAAGATCCTCAAGGACAAGCAAGCCCCCCCTGGTGGACATCTGGCATTAATAAGTTATACAACAAGAGGAAGAAGTTGCTGTCTAAGAATAAAAAAGAGAGGTCCCAGCACTGGAAGAACATACTCCTCTGCTTGAGCAAACGAATACGACAACTTGTAAAATCCTGTAAGGGCAACTTTGAAAAAACTTAGCAATCATAGCTAAGGATAACCATAAGGCATTCTTCAGCTTTATCCATAACCTAACCTAAAAAATGCATTATCTTCCCCTTCAGTAAAAACAATATTCCTGCAGAATATCCTATAAATAATAATACCCTAAGTAACAACTCAGTAGTGAGAGACTTGGGGAACCCAAGTTGACTGTAACCTAAAGTTTGACCACCATGTGTCTACAGTAGTAAGGAAGGCATTCTATGTCACACACCTCATTAGCAAAGGCATTTCCTCAAGAGCAAATGAGGTCATAACACCCCTGTACTCGACTCTCATCAGGCCAATAATTAAGTACAATGCTTCCTTTGGTATGTACCTTACCAGGCACTTACAGCAACTTGAGACACCTCAGAGATTTCTAGCCAAGAAAATTCAGGGTTTCCAGCACATGTCATATGTTGACAGACTGAAATAACTGTCACTGTACAGTCTACTTAGAGGAGGCTTGTGCCTGGCCTACAGAGCAATCTCAGTCAGAGCCAAATCTAATGGAAATGGTGCACATCTGCAAGTCAAATGGAGCAAGGATCGCCTGCTCCAGGGACTTTAACCTGGCATGTGACTTAAATAGGGCCTGCTGGTGAGACAGATATGTCTCTCAGAGGTTGCCACTCCTCTGGAATAGGCTACCAATTCACATCAAACAGAGCCCCTCTATGACCCTGTTTAAGTGTAGCCTGGATGACTGGGTGGAAAACCATAAATTCCTGCTGGGGATTTTACCTATGACCCTCTGAGATATGGACAGTCATTGCTAACTAAGATCTCGAGTTTAGGCAAGATCCTTTATACTGGGTTTCTCTGGTATTATATTAAGCACACAGATCTAGGCTTATAAAGACCTTTGGGTCAATAGCCCAGTAGCCACCTATGAATCTGTTGCCTTGTTGTCTCATCTGGTCATCAGACTGAATTTTATAGAAAGGCCATGGTTCACATAGTAATGGCTGAAATATACTTAACTGTGAGATGACACAGTAGAAACTAGAAAACAGACAGAGACTTGATTATGTCCTGCATAACACAAACATAATTTACCCTCTCATTTCTTTCAAGAAACCTTGAAATGATAATATGTCTTTTGCCTACTTTGGGGTTCCTAATATTCTATTTTTTGATTTTTATTTAGAAATTATTTGTTTGTAACCACTGAAATCATCTTGATGAATTCCTCCTCTAGTTTCTTGTCAAATATGATTAATTTCATTGTCAACAACTTGAGTCTTTATTTAAATTAGACATGTGTAACTTACATTCTTGCAATAACATTTCCTGCAATGTGTCCTTAATGACTGCAGCACTTTTCAAAGGGGGAAATTAAATCAGATTATGTCTGGCACTAGTATTTCTGTCAACAGGCAAGTTGGTTAGTTTGTACCTCTTCACCAGCAATCTCATTGTGATAACACAGGTAATAGGCATTCTACTGTCAAATGACTTGTCTGCAATGTGTTTAGCAGAAAATATCACAGAGTAGTACAGAAGACAACAGTATTTCATACAGAGTAAGAAACTAAGAATGTTCACTAACACTGAATAAAGCATAACAAGGTATCCCATGGTAATAGGAAATAAACTAATTTAACTTGTAGGTAGATGGCTGTCCCAGAAATGACGTTATAGTTAGAGAACATCATGCAGCGCCCTCTTTTGTGATATTTAGCAAGAGTTGAGCAAGCAATGATGGATAAAAGAGTAGGCATTACAGGGAAATAACAGACTGCCCAGAGGTGTTCCTCTACACCCCTGAAAGGTCCATTATGTCCCTGTAATGCCCACTCTTTCACACATTATTGCTTACTTATCTTTCTAAATGTCACAAAAGGGGGATATCCATTATTTCCCTGTACTGCCCACCCTGGTGGACATCATTGTGCTTAGAAAATGGGATGTCTGTTAAAATGTTTTGTATTTGCTTTATTATTAGTAAGCATTCATCTTTTTATGCAAAATAATTCCTTGGCTTCATATTTCAAAGTTGATATAAGATATATAATTGTTGTTGGAAGATGTACTTTGCACCCAAAATATATTGTTAAGTATTTAATAATATGTATGGTCATGCACTCACACACAGTTTTTATATATATATATATATATATATATATATATATATATATATATATATATATATATATAAATTCATATTGCAATATTTAATTAATGTGAATATATGTATGGACCAATGACACACAATATAGATTTATTAAGGTTAGATTGGCTTTGATGTGTCAGTCTATGTTTTGTGATAAAATTACCAATATGAGGGATCAAGAGAAAGTGGGTGTGGTAGTTTAGCTTAGTGTCACCAAAGATTATGACACATTACATGAACAAATTTTGTCTACACAGACTAAACATAAATCCTTGTATATTAAATTAAATTATCAATTGTCTGTCAGACCAAAAACAATGTGTTAAATATAAGGGTTTAAATCAGGCTGGGTTCCATTCACAAGAGGTGTTCCTCAAGGATTACTTTTGAGCCCAATATTATTTTAACATGCTGTTTGCAAGACGACCCACCTCCAGAAAGTTTGGGGTATGTAAATACACTAATAAGTGTAAGGTAGGGCATAAATAAATACATCTGATGATGTGTATGATTTAAATGAGTACTTGGATATGTTTCATGGATGGGTAGACAAAATGGGTCTTAAATTTAATCACAATAAATGTAAAGTAATATAATTTCGAGATTATCAGAAGTTAAGGATAGTGAAAGAACATGAAATTGCTAAACAGATTAGGGCTCTTGGTACAATTTTATGTAACGATTGTAAATTTAAATTTCCTATTGAAGAAGTTAAAGCAAATGCTTTTAAAAAGATGGGATTAATATCGAGTACAGCTGATACTGGTGAACCAAAGATCCTAAAATCATTTTTTTGTGGCTATAATAAAACCCATCATTGAGTATAATTTAATTTTTGTTCCTTAACAGTCACTGATATTGCAGTGATTGAGTTAGTTCAAACATGTTTTTCTATAAGAGCAAGGTATTATGTGAATATAGACTTAAACAAATTAATCTTTATAGTACACTTTACAGAACAGTGTTTGCCTCTCAAAGCAATTGTAAACGAGGAACTGATGGATGATTTAGGCTTAAATTTGAAACTTGTTTGATACTTGTTACTGGGCTCCCCTCATACATTAATACTCTGTTAGAGACTATTTCTACTTCAAATGGGTGTCCTATTTAGGTTTTGCACATTTTGTAAGATTTTTTTTTATGTATGAGGTACTGGTTAAAGTTTGATTGCAACCTGTAGAAAGCTAGCTTGAGTTTCTATCGCATGTTCCAGGATAGTGAGTGCAATCCTCACATCTAAGAATTTTTTAGAGCAACTGCAGGGAAATACATACAAATTCTTTTTTTTTTAATTTCTTTTTATTGACTTTTAGTTATATCATAACAAATCATACAAAAATATAAGACAATATAAAATATACAAAGAGAAGTCACTCTACAATAAACTAACTATATACAGAACCCATCTATGCGAGGCACCTAAAAAGAAGGTTTAAATGCAGTGTATTTATGTTAGCATAAACTCTTACACCATTCTCCATGTATCCCTCTGTGTAGGATTTAGCCTCATGGAATACCACAAATATTTGTGAGCAGGAAATATGCTTCCCAGCTAACTGTTTGAGTCCTTCCCAAGAAAGAGTCAATCTATCCTTCCAATTTAAGGTAATATAGTATTTTATCAGCATAAAAGACGTTATAAGAAAGTGTATATTCTTAATGTCCTTTCCTTCCGGGGGTATATGAAGGAGGGCAAATTGCCAAGAGAGCGTAGATTTTTCATAGCCCATTTTTTCTAGTTTGACTCTGAGGGCACACCAAAGCCTGTATGAGCATTTGCAACTCCAAAAGATGTGAATGATACCTGCTTCCATCGTAGGGCAGAATTGGCAAAAAGGAGGGACTTCATTGTACATCTTGTTTAGTAAAGCTGGGGTGTAATATGCGTTATTTACTATCATAAGTTGGGTATATCTGAACTTTAGCAGGGGAATAGCTTTGGAAAATTTCCGAATGGCTTGGGCAATGGACTCAGAGGAAATCGAGGGGTCTTGTTTTATCCAAAAATCAGAATGGATAGCATCTTTCGAGCATCTGATTGCAGAGATTAGTTTATAAGTGTGAGAGACCATTTTCTTTTTACGAGTTAGTAGATTCCATAATACCTTACATAGCTCTATTTGGTATTCATGAATGTCAATATCTATCCAGAATCTACTACAAATGTCTTTTAATTGTCTAATCATGATGGTGTACTTGAGTGGAAGCTTAAGTTTATTTCTGATGGAAGAAGTATCGTCCATCTTGAGTGAAAAGAAGTCCATAACGGTTTTACTTTTGATCAGGGGGAATGGATTCAAATTAATCAAATTCTCGTTTAGTTTAATGTTAGGATTAAGGTGTAAAGGTTGGAGAAGGAGAAAAGGTAAATGTAGATTTAGGGATTTAAACAGGTTTTGCGTACATTTGATTTGGGACCATAGGTCATTTTGAATTTTATACTTTCTTTTGGCTGTGATGTCTAAAATAGGAAGTGCCATGGGATTAATGGAAAGCATTTTGATATAATTGTGATAAAGCTTGACCCAAGATGGACTCCAGGCATTTAATTCTTCTCTGAAAGTGGCAATGTTAATTATTCTACTGCTTCTATTTATTTCATACATTAGCCTAAAATCTGGAAGACCTAGACCACCTTTATCCTTAGGGTAAACAAGTTTTTGATAGCTTATTCTGATGGGTCTTGGGTGCCATATAAATTTCGAGAGAGATGAGTGTATATTATTAAAGATTTTATTATGTATCAGAGTGTTGGTAGCGTTCAGGACGTATAGCAGTCTCGGTAGAATATTCATTTTGATAATGGCTACTCTCGAGAAAACCGGCAGTTTTAGTTGAATCCATCTTTCCAGGTCTTTTTGTATCAAGCTCCAACACCTCGATATCCCCTCTTGTTGTTGCATATTTCCATCTGTCTTGAAGGATATTCCTAGGTATTGTAGGTGGTCGTTAACTTTTATATTAGGTAGGGATCTTTCACTAGGTAATTGCGAGTAAATGTTAATTGGGAAGATCGTTGTCTTATCTATATTCACTTTATAGTTAGAGAATTTGGAGAAAGTTTGTAAGGCATTATTAATTTTGTTAATATCAGAGTTGGGAAGGGAGTAGTAAATATTCAAATCATCCGCGTATGCAGATAGGGGTATATCGGTATTAAATAACCTTGGAATATAATGGAATGTTCTCTGTTTAATTAGTAAAAGCAGAGGTTCTATATAAAGGTTGAATAAAAGTGGTGATAAGGGGCATCCCTGCCTAATCCCATTATTAATCACTATCCTCTTTGAGCTAAGCTTGTTTATTTGTAAAGTAGTATATGCATTTTTATAAAGAGTATTAAGAATGTGGATAAACTGTGCTGGGAATTTAAATCTTTGTAAAACCGAGATCAAGAATTTTTTGTTTATTCTGTCGAATGCTTTGGATGCATCAATAGCGAGGGCGTAAATGGGGGTATGTTTAATCAGTGATAAAGAAGACATAGCACTTAGGGTGAGGGTCTGGTCGAATGTTTGTCTGTGGTTTATGAACCCTGATTGTTCCAGAGAGATGATTTTATTAATCACAGATTTCAATCTATTTGCTAAAATTGCTGCCAAAATTTTAATGTCTATATTAATAATAGAGATGGGTCTATAGTTATTAGGATTGGTATTGTCTTTATTTGGTTTGGGAATTAGAATAGTTCTAGATGCATTTAAGTGGGGGTCGCAAACACCCTTCTGAATAATGAAGTTAAAAAGGTGGCATAGAATAGTTGTTAGTTTATGACTAAAGGCTTTATAAAATTCGGCTGTGAAGCCATCTGGTCCTGGTGCTTTATTATTTTTAAGGTTATTGATCGCTGACATAGTATCCCTTTGATTGATCTCGGCCGCCAATAAAGATTGATGTTGTTCTTCTATATTTGGTATTGTTAGTTTGTCGAGGAATATGTTTAGTTCATGCTCGTCTATAATACTGGGGGTGGGGTTGTATACTTCTTCATACATCTCTTCAAATATTTTTATTATGTCTTGTGTATTACAGATATATTTTTGATGAACCTTAATTTTTGAAATAGGGGGCGAGTTATTATGTTGGTTAATTAATCTCGCTAAAAACCTAGAAGGAAGCCGAGCCCAGTGTGAGTAATTAGCCAAGGTTTTGATTTCGTGGAATGATAGGTTTTCAGCCTGTAGGGATACTAGTTTTATCTGTAGTTGGTTAATCTCTTTCTCTAATTCCAATGAGTAGTTTTTTTGAATTCATGTTTCTAGGGATTTTAATTCTTCCTGTATATTCCTCTCTTTAGATATATAATTATTCTTGTAATAGGCGGCTTTATTGATTAATACCCCTCTGATCAGAACTTTGGTGGTAGCCCATGAAATATCAAACGGAGTGTTGGTGTCTTTAATGGCAAGAATACATTGGTCTAATAAGGTATCAATTTCTTTCTTAATATCAGTCTTACCTAGTAGATTAGGGTTAAGTTTCCAACATCTCAACAGATTATTTGGGGGGATAGAGCGGGATCGATCTATAGTTAGAGTAATCTTTGAGTGATCAGAAAGTGATCTCGGTTCGATGCAGACAGTAGATGTAAATTTCCGAAATATGTCGGAAATTAGAAAAAAGTCCAGCCTGGACCAGGACTTGTGACACTGTGAGAAAAAGGTATATCCTTCATTATTCAGATTGTCAGAGTTACTACGGTAGGGGTCAAATAGATTAAAATCATTTTTAAATTCCGAAATAGCGGAGGAGGCCTGTGAATTATATGAGGTTAGGTTATTAGATCTGTCTAGAATTGGATCCTGGATAGAGTTCCAATCTCCCCCTATTATAAAGTAGTGTCCTGGGAAGTTATGAAGGATGTTGTATAGGTTCATTATAAATTTGTGTTGGAACGTACAGGGGGCATATAAGTTTAAGACCATGACAGGTTTATCCAAGTTGTCTATTTTAGTTACAAAGTAGCACCAACGTCCCTCAGGGTCCGAGTCTTGTTTTAAGATAGTGTGATAAAAGGAGTTTTTAATAATGATAGCTACCCCTACTTTATTAGTACTATTCCCCGCTGCTATAATATCCTTGATCCATTTTTTTATTATTTATAGTGTTCCACTGTTCTTTTAACAAGTGTGTTTCTTGTAACAAAATGCAGTCTAAATTGGTTTTGAATACCAAATGAAGGATTAATTTTCTTTTGCTATCAGATTGTAAGCCTTTGACATTCCATGAGGCTATCTTCCACATAACAATCTTAACATTTGTAGGAAACAGTAGAGGTTAATCCTATCCATGATATAAGAGTTTAGTACAGAGGGCATAAAAAAGAACATTCTATTATTTAGCAATAGATGGGTGACTCCTCCAGCGTTCATCCAGTGCCTATCCACGACCTCCTTCTTCCTGGAAGAGGCTGGAATACATATATCATTTGAACGAGTTTCAGTCAGTACAAATAACATCTTTCTAACTACAAGGATAAAACACATGTATAATATAAGAAATACGTATCCCAGCTTACTGAGCTCAATTATGCAACTTCAAGAGAGCTAAACTGTCTCTAGCAACAATACTGACTAACTCATTGAGAGCAAATCTTAAATATAAAAAGATACTACAAATTTTTCTTTATACAGGTTAGTAAGACTTCCTAGATTTATTTAATATGTTCAGAAACCTGTTAGTATTGACCCAAGTTTTGTTTCCCCAAGAGACAGGTGCTTTTGATCAAATCAGTCTTGTGGGTACAGGTCTACATAAAATATATGTTCCTATATATCTCTATTCTAGCTTACTTCTTTATATCTTTTAGTGAGTGGTAGTCATAAGATATCTTTATATCCCAAAGAAGATTCGTCCCAGTCTTTGGGTGATTCGCTGATCGAATCAATGAGTTAAAAACTGTTATAGGAAGTATCAATTCTCAAAAATGAGCCTTAAAGGATGTGTCCTATTATTTCCCTTCCCATGTCCTCTCTTGATCTAGGGGTCATTGGCCCTACAGATTTAATCTTAATCCTGCATGGTTATTTGAATATTAGTCCTATTTCAGGGATTATTGGTGGATAACAGTGTTGCCTCCTTCATATAGGAGGACCTTACTCAAGCCTGTGTAGTTATTCTTGTGTTGTGCGGAGGCCATTACTTTCCCCACCTTTTAAGTTGTGAGAACGTAGATAATGAAGTCTAACTCCATACGAAAACCGGAACATCACTGATATGTAGGGGCAGTTCGGAGAGCCTCATTCTTACTCATGTCATGAGTATTACTTGCACCTAACCTTACCGCTGTATGCATCTATACTTGTCCTCTAGTCGATCTCAAATGTTTTTCCTTCGAGGTGTAACAGCATGTTGTCATCTACTCGTCAGTGGAGGTAAGAGTGAGGGTACTCTGAGGTTGATGATTGCCAACTGTTTGAGTATAACATGTCTGCAGTAGGCGTCAGGAAATCTCCTAAGGGGGGGGGGGTGTCTCCGTAAATGTATGAGGTCATCAGTTATATAAGAGAGCAATATTAGTTAGAATATACTACCTCTTATCTTCCTTAATCAGTTAGACCAGATAGTAGATCAAGCATCTGGGGTCTCTGGTCTTTTAGGGCATTGTAAGGAACCACATTTGCAAAATCCATATATAGTTATATTGTATCATTAGACCAATTAGTAGAGAACGTAATAGTGCCTTCTTGAATTAGAGAATTAATTTGTTCAATTATACCCTACAACTTAGTATTAGATAAGGTGAAATGAACCTACTTCCATTAAGAAGTATTTATGTATGTATCTATGTTTAGAAGTATTTATGGATAGGATCTAGTCATATATATGTCAAATTATAAAACTTCCCATTTAAACAAAGGATCATGTCTCTCTATAGTAGTATCGCCCTTTTGAGCAGCAGTCAGGGTTTATTGGTCTAATAAAACAAACTTAAATCTAGCGTAATATACAATTACTAAGCCGTTAGGCTAGAGTGACTACAAATGATTTAACCCATAGCTATTGGTATTTAGGACCCTTTCTAGCAACAAGCAAGCTCTTGTTGTTAAGTAGGAAAAAATTCATCCCTTGCAGAATATGCAGAAACCGTATCAATGCTGAAAAGTGACCACCTGAGCATTAAAAACATTCTCAGTGTACCTCCTATGTTGTAGGTGTTCAAAACGCAGAGCCTGAAAGGACCAACCACTTTAACAAAGTATACACTGTAAAAGAAGCATGAACCAGATAGCTCACAAATCGATCCTTTGAAAAGCATGCATCCCCTAAATGCTGAGAAAATTAATCCATGAATTAGTTGCAGACCATCTCTCTAGCTGGATAAATGCAGATAAAAGCAGAGTGATATTACACCTATCCGCGAAAAAATACACCCCCCCCCCACCAGTCAGACCACTGACTCCTCAGTGATACTCCAGTGCTACATGTTAACCAAAATGGAGAGAGAGATGAATGGGCGCATCTGTACATAAACATTTTAACCAAGCAAACAAAAACACTCTAGGAGAGAACAACGGTGGATCACTACATCAGTGAATGCTGTCAAGCGATAGCATCCGCAGGAAAGCCGCTACGCCTCTAACCTAACTGCTGACTCCAAATGTAGTAAGCATTTTCTCCAAGCAGACCTCCCTTGATCATCTTACAAAGAGACTTGCAATTAACATTAGGCCCTTAACGTGTGTCTAACTAAATTCCAACTTATAAGCAAAACAAGTGCATCTGCAAACAAAGTTAAAATAAATCACAGCCATGACCAGTCTAAGTAAACGGGCATCGCTCAGATGTTTTGCTCAGGGATCCGTAGCAGGTTAAGAGCGGTTATTTGCTCTGTAATTTCAACTCACTAGCTATATCTAAACTGTTGATTAACTGAGACATCTTTTCTTACATACGGTTGACAGTACCTTTCAAATTACACCTCTTCCCTATTCCGGCGCCGTAAATATAGATCGGGCATCCTTGTGGTAGGTTTCCTTTCGTTTCCATTGAGTAAACACAACCAGGGATGTGCGAGGAAGACAATCCAGCTATACAAAGGTTCTGTTAGCCCGTCCTGTGGCTTTAAGGTTGCATTGCACTCTGGGAGGTTAGCAGGCACTCTGAGGTTACGCTAGGTTTGTACGCCTTCTGGGACTTGTAGTTAAAGGTGGTAAGGATGAATCCTCATGTCCACGAGGTAGCATTTGCAGTTTAAGGCTTCAGGAGAACACGAGAAGCGAGGGCCAAGAAACTAAACACTGAAGGCAAGTCTGAAATGGTCAGGCTCATTCTCGACCTGGTACTTCCAAGGCGATGTATTATTTTAAGGTAAGTGAACTCTTCTTGGGGCTAGATGAACTTAGATAAACGGCTTTTTATTGCAGCTTATTCAATATTTTAACAGTGTGCAGTTGATAAAGTCGGGTTATTTCCTTTCCTTACCAGGGTTGGTTCTGAAAAGTTTGGTGAATAGGATTGCAGCATCTTCTTTATTGCAAATTGTGTACTTCTGATCTTGGGTTGAAAATGTTAGAGAGTTGGGGTACTTCATTTGAAACCTAATGTTATTGTTAATAAGATAGGCACAGTATGGGGCTAATTGCTGTCTTGCCAACTTGATTTGTTGTGGTAGGTCCTGTGATATGGATATTTTCATTCCTTGCCACGTTATTGTTTTTTTGAGTTTAGCTGCAGTTAACAGCTTGTGCACATGGTAGAAGTTCAGAATTTTAGCATAAACAATTCTAGGGTTGGTAGCCATCGTGGGAGCTCTTAACGCTCTGTGTGCTCTTTCTATTGTGATCTGTTTAACCTCTTGCTCATCATCTAGTAAAAGTTTAAATATGGATGTTAGCACCTCTGGTAGTTTGTTATGTTCGACGCTTTCGTGGATACCTCTTATGATTAGATTGTTTCTTCTGGACCTAGCTTCGAGATCTAATATTTTTGTATTTAGTTCCTGAATTGATTTTTTTATTAGAGTTCATCTCATCCTGCATGTTATCTATTTTGATGTCCTGGTCCATTATTTTGGATTCCATCTTATCCAACCTGGTTAATATCTTGTCTGTGGATGATCCGATAGCCTTTGTCTGGTCAGTTAGATTTTGTATCGCATCTTGCAATGGCTGAAGTGCAGCTTTTAGATCATCCAGGTTAGAGCTTTTTGTTTTACCTTTAGTTATATTAGCATTTTTATTAGTATCCAAAGCCTTCTGGAATCTGGCTCTTTTAGAAGTGGATGGAGAGTCTTTCTCTGGAGAGTTAATAGCTGTAAATTTAGTTTTTGTAATTTGGCTTTCCATATCCTCTGATGCTAGTGGCATTTTGATTGTTGATTGTTGAGAGTAGCAAGCAGAAAGTTAGCAGAACTCTTTTTTTTTTATTTAGTTTCAGGTTCTTTGGCCCAGCCTCACACTGTGGCCACCTGATTCACATGTGGCCACCAGATGCACAGGCAATCAGCACAAATCCAGCCCCAAGGGTAAGAGTTTCAGATTTTTTTTCTCTTCCGGTATGTGAAACGAAGTGTAAGGATAATTAATCCGTATTTTTGATGAGAAAATTGTTAAGTCTTACATGTAAAATAAGCAGAGAAATTTTTAGGTGATGCTCTCCTGAGCTTCAGCACTCCTTACAGGACAGCAGCCATCTTGCTTTTTTCGAAATACATACAAATTCTAAGCTTGCAGTAATTTAGAGAATTCCGTTTAATCTGAGGTACAGTGATCTCAGAGTTAATCTATGTAAGTAGTAGGATTTGTGGCAGGTACAACCGCTCCAAGTTTTGACATATGATGGGCAACATCATCTGCAAAGCTATGCCATTTAGATATTATGCAACCGCTGATGAGCAGAAGAAAAATAAGAAATGCTGACGAAGTCATCTGTCAGTTCTGATATGTAGCTAGCAAGCAAAAAAGTATGAAGCTGCCTATTAATTTATTAAAATATATGTAGTAGTTTAATTTTAATGAAGTTATTGTTAACCTGATAACTAAACTGACACATGTATGTGTTTGTCATAACCAGAGCCCAGGGCAAAAGGGTTGTAGCAAGGAATTCCATGCTTTATATAAGGGTAAATACATTACAAAAACAATAATGTGAAACAACATAATTCTGTCGCATGTGCTGACATGAGTGGTGCAAAAAATCTACATATATGTTTGAACAATAAATAGTTGTTTGACATTGTTTGCATGATATATGATGTAAACTATTAAATATTTGACTTTCTGTTGAATGAAACTAAAAGTAGTAGTACATTACATCAAAAGTACTGCATAAATATTGATAATAGCATTTATCTATTGTTGATTTAGGATACAAGGCTTTGCATTATGGTATGTTTACAAATGGAGGTCCATCCTTTTTCTCATTTTATAAACCAAGACTGCAGTGGAGTGACTGGCTGTGAATATGTTACAGTATATAATTGGTTTCTGATTACTTTCTCGAGGAGAATAGAAAGGACAGACACTGTTCTATAAATGTTTAGGTCACAGGGATCAGCATATCTGAAGATGAGCAGCATGTGAACTGTTCACTAGAAAGAAGAAAAGGTAGTACAAGTTATCATCATATTAAACAGATGAATTGTTCTGTCACTCTGAACATGGAGGCTAATTTTAAAATGATAGGATCTGTTCAGGAAGAAAGCCTCAAACCAAGTCTTGAATACTTAAATAATATAAAACAAAAGCACACAGATAATTCCTTCTGCCTATACTTACTAAAGAAATAACTCAAACACCTCCAAGTGTTTCAATTCTTAGACTTTCTAGAAGACAAGACTCTCTTTAATCTGTCAACACTGTAACAAGTGCCAGTGTGTAAATGCCATTTATCTGCAGATTTACTTTTATGTCACATAACATTTTAGCCATTCATTCATTTTCTTATGCCCACTTCATCCTATTCAGGATCACAAGAGAGCCAGGGAACGATCCTGGCAAGAGCTGGTTATAAAGAAGAGAACCAGTCCTTGTGGTAATGCTAGTTCATTATAGGAGATGGAGACAGACACACACACACACACACACACACACACACACACACACACACACACACACACACACACACACACACACACACACACACACACACACACACACACACATTTTCTAGTAATTTAGTGTTAGGAAATCAGAGAAACTATTGAAAATGCATGCAGACCCAGTGAGGACACAGAGCCTACACAATGAAGGTGTACCGGCCAGCAGCTCTGGAACTGGTGTGTAACCTTGATGTCATGAAATGCAATGCCAATTTTTCAAACTTTTTCATGGCTTAGAGGCTTGGTTACCTTGGGAAAGTACTTTATTTGGGACTGATAACACTTGTGGTCTTTGACAGATCAAACTGTCCCATCTGACATACTTGCGCATTACACATCCAAGAACACTGATGTTATAATTAGCTTTGGCAGTCCAAGAAAGCTTAGTATATGTATAGCAAGTCTAAAGCTATAATGCATAAAACATCATTACTATGTGGAGCTGCCAGACCAGATTTTTTTCTTTAGGCTAGTGCTTCATAGAAACTCGCCCACAAATCAGGGACGTGAAGCTTACTTAACTCTACATTTCTTCAAAAGAGTGTATTTAATATGTGCTATTAAATGTTCCAGTGCACACATATCTAGAAACAGAGGAAGTAAAATAGAGCAGCAGTCCGGTAAGAATAACTCACTGAAAGGCATCTGTTCTAAGTGTGAACCAGCAAACATCACACAGACAGACTCCTTAACACATCTGACCAGTGAAATGCCAGAGATTTGAGCATCTGAAGCCTATAAAGTGTTTGGCAAATGACTGACTTCCTTAACCCCAGTCCCATGCATCTCTTACATTTTCAGCTGTACAGGGGTTAATTGAATTTTCTTCACATTAATTTTGCTGGTTGATACACCTTTAAAGTTAGTTAATAGTCATCATTTCATAGAACTAGTAAAGAATGCTACCTTAAAATGGAAGATATGACTGACCTTTTGGGCAATCTGAAGTACTGCTAACTAAAGTAAAACAAAGATGTCTACCTCAGTATTTAATTTTTACCATCCATTTGTAACTGTAGAAGCTTCAAAATCCTGTTAGCATACAGAAATTAAACTGTGTGCCTAAGGAATTTGAACAAGTTTTCCTTAAGAGGCTGACCCTCTTTAAGATGTCATTGACAAAGCCATTGAGAGAAACTGTAATGTTAGAAAAAATATTTTAGTCCCACAATTAGTGCATAGAATGAGAGATTGCTGCTAATCCAAACATAAATCGTGATTCTGTATAATGGTTCTTAATCAGGCACATGGCTTTAAATGCTGTATTGTCTCTGTCTTATTCTTTAGAGCACTCTGAATTTTTGAACAAGAGGAGAGGAAAGATGTGTAAAAGAGTGTAAATACAGAAAATTGATGTCTTTAGATCCATGATGGCTACCTGAAAATGAAGTACCTTTCCATCCCCAACTAAAACAAACCCAGAGGACTGGCATTAAAATTGTAAATGGTCCTAAGGTTTCCCTTCTAGAAGATGAAGTACTTTGTTGGCTCAAGCACAACAAGGAATTAAATAATGAAGCAAAATTGGTAAAAAGAGAGTATATAGGGTAGTGCATGCTAACCCTGCACCTCAATATCGAAACAAAATCAGGGAGCGTATAGGATAGTGCATGTTAACTCTGCACCACGATACCGAAACAAAATCAGAGAGTGTATAGGGTAGTGCATGTTAACGCTGCACCACGATACCGAAACAAAATCAGAGAGTGTATAGGGTAGTGCATGTTAACGCTGCACCACGATACCGAAACAAAATCAGAGAGTGTATAGGGTAGTGCATGTTAACTCTGCACTACGATACCGAAACAAAATCAGAGAGTGTATAGGGTAGTGCATGCTAACTCTGCACTGTGATACAGAAACAAAATCAGAGAGTGTATAGGGTAGTGCATGCTAACTCTGCACTGTGATACCGAAACAAAATCAGAGAGCGTATAGGGTAGTGCATGTTAACTCTGCACTGCGATACCAAAACAAAATCAGAGAGTGTATAGGGTAGTGCATGCTAACTCTGCACTGTGATACAGAAACAAAATCAGAGAGTGTATAGGGTAGTGCATGCTAACTCTGCACTGTGATACCGAAACAAAATCAGAGAGCGTATAGGGTAGTGCATGTTAACTCTGCACTGCGATACCAAAACAAAATCAGAGAGTGTATAGGGTAGTGCATGCTAACTCTGCACTGTGATACAGAAACAAAATCAGAGAGTGTATAGGGTAGTGCATGTTAAATCTGCACCGCGATACCAAAACAAAATCAGAGAGCGTATAGGGTAGTGCATGTTAACTCTGCACTGCGATACCAAAACAAAATCAGAGAGCATATAGGGTAGTGCATGCTAACTCTGCACTGTGATACAGAAACAAAATCAGAGAGTGTATGATACAGAAACAAAAATCATACAGCAAAACTACACAAAAGGGTGCAGTTATGAGCAATACATTATAAATATGTTTGGAACCGCAGGATGTTTCCACTGGTGAGAGCATACAAGTGAGACAGGCTGTTGAATACATGCTTACATTCATAAAATGAGCAATTTGTAGAAGGTACTTGACTGAGGATTATGATATACAAAAACATATAGGTCGTTTGTGCAAGAAAAATAAGGGAGATTTTGTTATGGAAACTGTTGGTGGTGGGGGGTTTCATGTATATAAACTGCTGCCTAGAAAGTGCCCAGGCATTCTGTGCCTTTCGTTTCAAGGCTAATATCAGATACTGAAATTGTAAGTTACCTTTATGAAAGAAAGAAAGCTTTTTCAAACCTTAGCAGTAAGATACTAAATTTCCTATAACTAGTACAAATATTCGCATACAGTATTGTGGTTACAGCATACATACCATTTATTATAAATGATAATCACACATACAGAGTCATTGTTTGTGCATTATAAATGATGTTTACTCTACATGGTAAATCAACCATAAAATAGTTCATAAGTTCCAAGTGCTGTGTATTGTAAATGTTTAATTGAACATGCAAAGGGGAACATTAATCGTACAGCTTCATGTAACAGTTGATAATTTTATTGGAGATATGTAAAAGTAACTAAGGTAGGAGGGGCAGACTAAGGTCACAGGGAATGACTTATGCTGCCACACTCATTCTTGGGGGGAGGGAGGTGATGCATTCTGCTGCAATGATAACTCCTGTGATGAAGTGTTAGTATAACATAGATTCATAGGTACGTACTTGGCTATTGATCTGTGAGGATCTTAAAAAGCCTACCCCTGCATTCCTGTGGTAATTATTAGTCCTTACATTTTACAATATGAATCTCCAAAGATGAGCCACACAAATATATATTGGTTACTTACATGTTTCCCCTGTCATGAGAGCTATTGGAACTAAACCAGGTGTGAATTTGCAGTTACCCAACCCTTCATCCAAGTTACATTTGAATAGAGTAAGAGAACTACTTTGCCTTACGTGGAGGGGAAGTCAGCTTCATAGAAGTGGTATTCTCTGTGATGCATACCTATCTCTTCAGCAGGTTCTGTTATTCTTGCAAAGAAGATTAACGTCACTTGAGTGAGGGTTTCTGATACCACTGGATTTTTGAATGTGATGGGTCTAATAGAACAGGATCTGTTAAAGCTCTATATGTGAGGCAGAGGTCGCCTCTCATTAAACTGTATGATACTGAGAAGAGAGTCAAGGCTTTGAGATGGTATGTATAGCTTTTATGATTTAGATCCTTGATTTTGTTTTTAAGTGAAGAAGTGTTGTGGTCATTCCAGCTGCGACAAGTGTTTGACAGGTACATACCAAAAGGGACATTATATTCGATGATTCTAATTAGTGCCGAGCACAAAGAAATAATTACATCCCTGGATCTGGATACCATACTCTTCAATATAAGCTGTGAGAAGATAAAGGACTTTCTTTCAATAGTGGGTAGTGGATATGTTGTGGTCAAAGGACAGTTTAATGTCAGTATAGATTCCCAGGTATATAACTAGGGGATCAGTTTCCGGGGGTGGGGGGTTATTGTCAGTGTCATTGGTATAAAGGGAGTCATGCTTACTGAAGGACAGAATTATATATTTCTTGGCATTTAGTTTCAGTCCAGTCCGTGATTTTGGCACTAACTACTTGTTTGGGACTCGGTTCTGCCAAGCTGCAATAACCTTTTTGTGAGCATATGCACTAGTGTGCAGAGCCCTATTTGAGGGCCATGTGTAACAGGCTGTTATGCAAGTGAATGCCACATCAACCATGAGGGGATATAGGCATATGCCATCAACCAGAAAACCCTGATGGGTTGATGATGGTCTCATGTGAATACTTCTTAGCATGGGACAACCAAATGTGTAAGCTGATCACAGGGAAGAAGATGATTGGCAAACAGGATGGGGATAAGAATATTTATATAAATATAAGGAAGTAACTCAGGCATGAAAGAACTGAATGGAAATAATTTTGGTATTATAACTATGGAATTAAGAATATTGAATTATAACTTCTACCCAAGAATTATTTCTATAAAAATGTAAATGCATGCATGCTTAAGGCTTGCTTTAACACTTATTTTGAAACAAAATTTCTATTGAATTGAGCAGTTTGTTTGATTTGTGCATGGCCAACTCTTTGTTTTAATGTAACAATGCACATGTAGTGCAGATAGGATCAACACTACTCATATCACATGGCTTGCCAGGAGCAGATACTAGTTTTTTGTTATCAAGCCTGTGTGTGAATTCTTGCTAACATGTATTCTGTCAGATAATAGAAAGCAAAACTAGATTTCCCTCTAATGTGGCTTGTATACATATTTAGTTGTGTTTGCATTATTGTCCACTTGTGGATTACCATGTTGAACAGCTGCTGATAATTTCTAAGCTGTACAAACTTCTCGCCTGGTTTATTTTTTCTATACTGAGATACAATCCAATTATTAAAGTCCATCTTTTGTTCCTGCACCTAAGGTCTTCCCCTCTATTGTTGTTAGAGACATTTCCTTGTGATTCTAGGTCTGTAAATCAAAGTAACAGGTTATGTGCTTTCTGTGGAGGTGGTACTGCGTAAGCATTTGCATGGTCTGTGATTATGTCTGAAATCTGAACCAAGAACTCAGTGATTAGTGTACAAGACCAAATGATGGATCTCATCTTCTGTGATCTTTTGTCGAGTATTTATCAGAAAATGGTAGTCAGCAGTTAGTAACACACAAATATGGCTGGTAGCTAGCTACCTATTTGTGTAAACCACTTCATCATATTTTTATGATAAAAAGGACATTGTAGGTATCAGATGCTCAAATGCTAGAGTGAAAAAAAGTGGTATATTTAATAAAAAAAGTAAATGGACAGACAAAGGAGCTGTTCTATTGTCAGTGTTTGAAGGACAGAGCACCATTCAACATGCCAAAAAAAGTAAAGGAAATACACAACTGCTGAGCCACTGGAATACTATAGATGGGGCTTTGATTTTTCACTGATTAATATTGAAGGCCAAGGAAGGATTGATTCTCCATAACAATCAGAATGTATTGAGATAGTCGCTCAAAGTTCAGACACTAGCAGAAGATAAAATACAGCTCATGAAGGCATTCAATGGACATTAAGAGCCTATAATCATTTCCAATGAAAACTGACAACTCTATGAGAAAATTAACTATGCTATTTGTCTGCATGAGGTGCAGGTTGACTGTAGGAAAGCAGAAACATGTGCTGATTGGTTGTTTAAGCATACTCCAGAGTTGCTGTTGTTTTCCTTGGGTCTATGTTTGGCTATTGAAAACAAAAAAATGTGAATGGCTAAATACCGAACGTGAAACATCGAAAGGTAAAATTAGTGAACAACTACTGCAATGAAAATAAATTCATTGAATGGTCGTAGTTGGCTAACAACCAGGAAGTAACCCAACGCGTAAGGTAAGTGAAGTGAAACCTTTTAAATTTGCCCTATTCCCCACTGTAGTCCTATCTCGGAGTATATATATATATATATATATATATATATATATATATATATATATATATATATATAGTTAGGGGTGTGTGGGGGGTGAAGCCCCCCACCTTGGTTGATTGTGTTCGTGATGTTGGCTGACAATGGCCATTCAATGACTTTATTTTCATTGAAGTAGTTGTTTGCTAATTTTACCTTTCGATATTTCATGTTCGATATTTAGCCATTCGTGTTTTTTTGGTTTTGATAGCCGAACATAGACCAGTTTTCCTTAGACTGTGGATTCCTGTTTATAGCAGGATCACTTGATAATTACTTATCTTGGTACTGCTGTGGTGGTGCTGCGGTAGCGTTGTCGCCTCACAGTTAGACGTTGCCCATTCTATTCTCAGTTAGAGCGTTTCTGTGTGGCGACATGCGTGAATGGCCGTTCCTTCATTGAAAGTTGTGCGTTAGGCCCGGCAAGCCAGTATGTAAAAATCTACTGCCAATCATTAGCAGACCGGAGTTCTGCTGTGGCGACCCCTAACCGGGAAAAGCCGAAAAACACAAACAAACAAACTTGATAATTACTTATCTTATGACGTGTGTTGTACTTGATTGGATCAAGGAAACATACACCAAATAGAACAAAATATGCACATAACATAAGAATGTCGGCAACTCATTCAGTGATGGCCAGAGCTACAATAAAGTTGCTTTCAACTAAATAAATAGCAGTATAATGCACTCTCACTCTCCAACATAGCTTGTGTTAAGTGACATACCAAGTTCTGTGACACATAGATGAAGTTTTCTCCATTGACTGCAGTCTACGGCAGGCCAACAAGCTTTCCTCATCAGAGTAGAGGAAGGTAAGGTATGTTTCCTTATGGGCTGAGTACTGTTTTACACCCTTCAATATCATATCATGAATTTACTCCTAAATGTAAGTTGACTGTATCCTAAGAACTGTGAACCTCCAACCTTAGTTATCTGTATTGCTGTCTAGCATCATATGTGTGAAATTTCACTCCTCAGGTCATTGTATGATGGTGCCATTCTGCAGCATGTATCTGATATCCTGTGGCTTTGTGTAGATAGCATGATATGTTAGGTTCACACATTTAGACCTGAAGTCTGAGAGAGATGACCACATGGTATGTAATGTAAGGTGTACCTGTCACCTCATACTCATTATCAGATGGTGATTTATGCAAAATGAGTAGAAGGTAGTCCTTTTGTGTATGCTTTCCAGTCTACAAATGATGCAAGTTTAAACTTTTGTTTTACTGGATCATACGTTTCTTTCTTTTACTGTGTCATATGATTCCAGTGCCCATCAGAATTAGATTTTATTTCCCTCCCTCAGGAAGCCTTTTACTTATAGTTTGTACTCCATAACACTTCTGGAAAATATATAGTTTTTAAAAACTTTACTAATCCCATCAACTGAATTGGCTCCTTCTAGGATCTCTTACTCAGCCTGGTACAGTTTGCTTTTACAACATTGAAAGACATTACATTCTCAGCTGTGCTTTCCATAGGCTTTGCACTGTATTATCATCATTTTGGGTATCAGCTAAAATGCAAAATCCTTTGAGAAGCTGCAAAGTATTTGCATCAAAATGTTGCAAGATTTAGCTAGCATATACTTAGGCCACAGTTTGAGCACAGCTGCATCATACTGGCACCCATGCTGACCTGATATACTGTGGACAACAAACTGTAGTGTCTGATTTGTCTGGCTTCTTACATCAGTTTGAATTTTCTGTAAGTGAACAGTTTTTTGTTCTTTAGCTGAGACAGTATTATTAAAAGTAGAAGCCATAGCACTTATAATCTCCCTTGATGGGAGTTTGCCTGATTTGTAAAAGCTCTTGGTTATTTTTTTTTTCTGGTTTATACAGATCTGTTTTACAGATTGATTGATTGATTTCTGTCCTGGCCTTTGTTTAATTAAATCTGTATATCACTGATCCAAAACATATTCCTGGCCATTTTGGTTCACATGCTGACCTGATATGCTGTGGACAATAAGTTGTAGTATCTATTTTGTCTGGCTTTATACATCAGCTTGAAATTTTCTCTATCTCTTCCAGTCTTTTGCTATTTAAAAAGCTAGTGTCTCTGGCCTTCACCCCTTATGGTAATCTGACTACGAAAGTTCTTCCCTCCCCATTTGATTGCATTTGTCAGTTGTGTAAGCTGATTAAGTACACATCTGCAAGCTCTCCTCACTCTGGAGAATACAGACATCAGTGCCATTACCAACACATGGTTTAAAGTTACAGAAAGTAGTCTGGTAATGCAAGCCTGCAGTGTCTTCCACACATTTAGACCATCAGCCACACAGACAGGGACTAATGGTGGAGGTCTCTCATTCTATATTAGCAACAAATTTACCTCAAGGTTGATTAAACAGGATGATACCCTGGAGTTCATCCAGATGCAAATCACCTTAGATAGAGTCCCTTACCATATCTTAGCAAACTATAGGTCACCATCTATGTTTCAAGAATACCGCAACTCTTATCTAGATCTACTGGAGGCACTCTCCATCCAACAAAACACTCGATTCACTGGAAATTTGAACAACCCCTCAGTAGGCTGGGAAACATACACTGCCACCAACTTGCAGGCATACTGTTTCTTGGACTTCATTAACACAAATGCCCTTGATCTGTTAGTGCATACTTCAACTAGAGATTCAAACATACTGGACCTTGTTCTCACCAATATGGGAGAGTGCAGACGACCCCCCCCCCCCCCATGTCATGTCATGTCCTCACTGGTAAGGTCAGAACACAAAGCTGTCATATTTAAAATAAAGATCAACTTTGAAAACCAAGAAAGACTGTTAGAAACCATTCTAAAGCAAACTACATCCTATTTAGTGACAGTTTGTCAAAATCCAATGCCCTGCCCAACCCAGAGATCATAACAGCCTGTGCAGAAATATTCACAGAAACACTGTACAAACATGTAAATGGCTACATGCAGGCTGTTGTACCTATCAACCTATCAGAAGTAAACCACACTGGTGGAATCCTAATCGTAACAGGGTTTATAACAAAAGGAAAAAATCATGGCCAAAGTCAGAAAGATCAACTCTCATAAAGACAAGAGCTTACTAATAAAACTAAACAGGAAATTAAGAGTACTACTTAAATCCATAAAGCCAGTTACAAGGTCAAGACTCTTCACAGGCTAAAGACAACCAAAAGGCCTACTATAGCTATGTCCGACACTTCAAAGGTAACATATAACAATGTGCTGAATTGGTAGTAAATGGTATCCCCTTCACTGAGCAGAGTGACATAGCAAATCTGTTGGTTGACAAATTCAGTTCAGACTTTACCCCATACTCCCCCCCCTGCCACCTCTTGTGAAATCCCTACCAGTACCCCCCCTGCCCCAATTAACAGCAGGGAGCAGGTCAAAGCAATGCTCATTAGGGTTAAAACATATTGTCAATGGGGCCCGACAACATCCCAGGTTGCCTCATAAATAACCTGAAACATGACCTATCAAGACCCCTTCACTTTTCAACTACAGCCTCAAAACAGGCTACATACCAAGTGAATGGAGGATGGTATTGGTTATCCCATTTTACAAGGGTGGACCATCAACTGACCCTGGAAACTACAGACCCATTAGTCTGACTAGTCCAATATGCAAAGTCATGGAATTAATAATCATGGAAATGTTCAACAAAGACATGTAGCCAGACAGGACTCATTCTAGTTTGGTTTTGTCAAAGGAAGGTCATGCTTACTTAACCTGGTAGACTTCTTTGAGAAGATAACAAAGGCAATGGAGGAAGGGAAAATGGTGCATATTGCCTACCTAGACCTGGCTAAGGCATTCTACACAATACCCCAGTTAGGTAATGTAGGCAAATTCACTGAATTAGCCATAAATCGCTGGATTGTCAGATGGCTGACAGATAGAACCTAAGATAGAACCTAAGAAGTCTAGAATGGTGACACCACATCCAAAAGGAGGCAGGTCACCAGTGGAGTATCACAGGGCTCAGTGCTGGGCCCACTCCAGCTTGGCATCTACTTTTTGGAGGTCATGACTAATGTCAAGGGCCTCTGGCTCACCAAGTTTGCATGAATGCAAATTGGGAGCTAACATAAGTTCCCCCATGACACTAACATTCTGCAAGAGGGTTTAACACAGACAAATGACTGGTGCCAAAGCCATGGATTAAAACTCAATGTAAAGAAGTGCATTATATTGCTTTTTGGGAAAACATATACCCAAGCAAATTTTCCATTTATTAGCTACACTTAAAAGTTGAGCCAGTAGTTAGAGCTCTGGAACATATGTAGATAGTAATCTGGCCTTTGACCAACATGTAGTCAAGGTAGGAAGGAAATCATTCTGTCACCCAACTTATAAGTAAGAGTATGACGTCTGGGTCCAAAGACATTATAGTACCACTGTGTTCGTCCCTTATCAGACCCATCAGTGTGTACAATGCCCCCTTTGGCATGTACTTGATTAGGCATATGCAATAGTTGGAATTCCCACAGAGTTTCTTCACCAACAGACTCCAGGGTATTAACCCACTGTCCTATACAGACAGCCTTAGAGATCAGTCTCTATACTCGGTCTCCTACAGGTTGTTGAGAGGCGATCTGTGTTTGGCATATAAAACATCCTTAGATCCAGCCCTGATGGAGCTTTTGAACATCTTCAAATGAGCAGCACAAGAAACACTAGATCCAAGGATTTGAACTTTGCTTGCAACATAAATAGGGCATGCCGGTGAGACAGATATGTGACTCAAAGGATCCCCGTGCTCTGGAATAGACATCAATCCATGTGAAGCAGAGTCCACGTCTAACCCTATTCAAACATAATCTTGACCACTGGATGGGAAATTGCAAATTCCTCCCCTGGGCTGGGCTCCACATCTGTTATAGACTGAGGCTAACAGTAAACATTCCCTAAATAACATACTCCCTCCACAAAACTTTTTAGCAACCTCCTAACTAACATACCCCCATCCCCAAATTAAGATACACATGCTGCCAGGGGTTGCAATTGGGTTGGGCTGCATAGCTAGGCTTATAAAGGCCATGATGGTCATTAGGTTCATAGGTATATACTAGACTATGAACCTATATTGGAAAAATCAGGATGATGCACTTGAGTTATATAAAAGTGGTCATAGGCTAAAAGCAAAAGACACCATTCCAGCATTCTGCTACAGAAAGAAACTTTACTTACTACAGACTTAATTAAATCCCCCACAGCTGTTAATGAAGTTTTGTTGAATACAGAGGGGAAAAATATGTAATGATGTATAAAGCAGCCATGCCTTTCAGCATCCTCCCATCAGATGTCATCTTGGCAAGCTTAGAAGATGTTCTGTAGAGTTCAGGGAAAACTTGTTGGTGACCAAAGGAAGTTAGTTGCTGTAGCCAAAGCCCATTTAGTCTGTGGAGGCAACTGTTGCCTTTTACTCACTCTAGTCATACTGTTACAACCTATATGCCGTAATACTGGCAATATGTATGTGTGACTGCAGTGGTGGTGCTGCAGTAGCGTTGTCGCCTCACAGTAAGACGTTGTCCTGTTCGATTCTCAGCTAAAGCGTCTTCTGTGTGGAGACATGCGTGAATGGGCGTACCTTCATTGAAGGTTGTGCATTAGGGCTGGCAACTCGGCACGTAAAAAAATCTACTGCCAATCATTAGTGGACCGAAGTTCTGCTGTGGTGACCCCTAACAAGGAAAAGTCGAAAGACACAACAACTGGCAATATGTATGTGTGTTTGTGTGTATAATATGGCTTTATGACCACATGTACTATATCTGAGGTAAAGTATGCCTTAGTCTCTCTCTCTCTACTTCAAGGTATAGTGTTCCTGAATGTTGCATATTTAAGTCGCAAGGGTGTGGGTGCTGTGCCTCTCCCCCATATGTACCCAAACACAAACACCCATTCACCATGTCTTCATAAGAGCTTGCCCTCTTGCAAAAATACTGTCACAGTTTTACAGTAAATATACAATTCACTATTTACTTTTCGTATGCTCAGGGGGCTTGCAAAACTGGTTGTCACAACTGTGATAGGGACTGCATTGTTATCATCACCATCTATTCTTCAACTTGTTGATCCAGGACATTCTGTCCTGTGTAAACTGATAATCATCTGTCATATACCTAGATCCTTATGTCTGTTTTACTCTTTATTATGTACTTCAGTTTGATATTGTCATGCCACAACAGATGAATACTTTCGTGATTTCTGTTGCTGATTTGATGCATCATAAATAGTTGTTAGATTTTCTCTGTATGCTTAAGTTGTATTGTTACATCTTCTATGTTGTTATGCTATACTGTTAAGTCAATCTATAGTTCTTGTTTGCCTGCTTTTTATTTTTTTTTGTTTATGCTGGAACTTTCCTTCTTGTGTTAGCACTAAAAATGAGCTCATCCTGATTTGAACTTCAGGTTAACAAAGGCAAATAAATAGCACTCAGCTAGTGATGCCACTCTTGAAGTGTTGATTTTATAAGAAAGGGATTAAGAGTAGGATAGTAAGTCATACAGTAATACAGAAAGAATTCCCAAGCTGCATATCTCAAATTAGAATAAAATTAAGTCGATATGTATGGGAATGCTGATGAATGTATGTGACAGTTACACTGTTACCATAACACTACATCAACTAGATCAATGTCCACATCTTCATCATCCTTAGGACCATGACAAGCAGGACTTACACTTTTTAATTTAGCCTCTCCTCTTCCCCCATAATCCTAAACAGCTATGGACCTCACTCCAGCTATCTGACAATCTACCAAAGGTAGGCACAAAGCAGTCATAAAATCTCTACTCAGAAGCCCCCATTAAGAAGAAGGTGTCTTCCGATCTAAGATGGGAATTTGAGAGTGGTAAAGGTGAAGAAGAAGAAACTGCCAATGCAGATCTAATGTTAACAGTAAATAGGTAATTTTGTATCTTTCTCTGGGATTTTCATATCCATCACTAGTAGGAAAGGATCCCTAACTAGACTTCTTTTTGTGGTTCTCAAGATAGTATAATGGTGGCCTCAGTGGAAGAAAATAGCTCTGAAAATCAAATCCAGCATGCTGTGTCTTGCATAAGTGTTCACAGATGCCCATGTGGCAACCACACAAATGTTGTGCACTGGGTGGAATGCTCTGGACTGGCAATAATCTGAGTGTCTTGTCCATGGCTTTTTTTTTTCTTGGGTCATAGTCTGACACTTCCATACTCTGGTTGTGATCTGACCATCTTTCTTTGATCATCGTATGGATCAGTGGGGCACTCAAGAGTAAATTGTTGATCATCAAAGTTCAATTGATTATAAGTTATAGAGTGTCAGACTTGCTGACATGTCTGATTTGGTCTGCATACAGTCTTTACATATCTTGCTTTATGTCTATAAATACATTAAAAACTCAGACTTAGCAAAAACAAATCCCAAGTGTCATTTATCATTTCGGTAGTCTCTTGCCAAATATGATGAACTTTATCAAATCTTGATCAATCTGTCACTGATACTGTAGAATTGCTTGTCACTGACATATCTGTGAATATTTGTCTTCATTATAACATTACTGATCTTAACTTTATTTTTAGAAATAGCACAATGCATCTCTTTTGTAGCAACGGGTATGTCATTTCTGTATATGAACAAAAACTGTCCAGTTGGAGTTTTACTAGTATTTTATCTTGGTTCATAACTTTTAGTGCCTTTTTGAAAGTTGGTGTAATCTCTTTGTCAGCCTTCTGTTGCTGATGATTAAAACCAGCTTTATACAGATTTTTGTGAATATTTAAGTTCACGTGTTATAAAAGATTATTTTTGTTGCTCATAATTTGTTCATTTAATTCATTTCCTGCGAATATTCTTAAAACTGTAACAATTTTGACATCTGCCAATTCCATATAGAAAACTTTAGGCTACATGGAATGAGCTTCCACTGCTATAAGAAATGTACTGTTTATAAAGGGCTGGCAAAGTATTTATACATTGTTACGGTGATGCTGGCAACTTCTACATGCACAGTGGTGCTATCAGTGGTGCAATTCCTAGTCTCCACCATCTAACACACTTGCAAGTTATTTGATTTGTTTATCTGTGCCTTACTGCTATATCATTTTTTTTGCCCTCACTGCCTGATGATCACCAGTCCTACTGACCAGCTGGCCCATTTGTTTCCCATCACAAGGGTGACAGTCAGCCAGAACAGGCCATCATTCAGGCAGCCATCATGGGTGTTTCTGCTTTTTGCCATACTAGCAGTGTCCACAGAGAATGGGCTCTGCCTCATACCTTTGATCTGTAAATATATTACCTCCAAAGTTGCAGAAACTTAAAAAGATGGGATTAAATTATTTCCCTTTTTTCCAGGTTGTGCTGTTTTGGATGGTGTGTACATCATGGAGTGAGGGGCTGTAGAACCCCCACATCAGGACATGGACTAGGTGCAGTTTCTTGCAAAAACAATTTTAAAACAGTGTTTTCTAAATTTACTACAGCATTTGGCCAGAACAATAAGTTAGTGTGATCAAATAGGTTAGACTTCATGTGTATTGGGTATAGTAACAAGTAGACTCAGTTTTTACCATACAAAAATAACCATCATGGATTGTTTTTAGAGCACTTAATTGCAATTTTTCTGAAATATGTACCCTGGGCTTATACTGTATTGTGGGTTTGTCTATGAGCCATTGACAATCTCTTTTTTCAGCTCTCCATTTTCCGAAAATTTAATTTAGAAAGCTATGAACCCCCCAAAAAAACCCTGTAAAAATGGAAAGAAAAATAGGGTAAAAACTATTTTTTCATAGCGGGCAAGCCCCCTGCACCTCCTGATGTGAGACAGCAAGCCACCACAACCCCCAAAATAAACACCAACTCCACAATTGCAGCATAATGGAGAAAATGGGGGGGGGGGGAGACCACCATCCCTCACAATACAATACTGTGAGGTGAAACTATCAGTGATGTAAAAACTTTGAAATAAAGACACATAACCAAATGTACAGTGTACAGTGGTGGCTCATAGAAAAGTCCAGTATTGTGTCTTTGTGCATAGACAACTGTTTCTTTCATGCAAATGTTGGCTGTAACTCACTGCAACTTTTAAGCCACACTTGTATCACCATCTCAAAAACTTTAGACAACACTGAACCCTCATACGTTTCTTAGCTACTTATCAACAATGTAAACATTTGCAATGCCACTAAGTACATGTTTAATAGGTCTTCAGTACTGCACTGCTTTGGATTTTCATATTATAATCAGTAGACCCCATTTGTTTTGTATTGTTGTCAGGTGTCCCAAGAAAATAGAGACCATCACTACGGAATTAACAAAATGCTTGGTAGCAAGTGAATTAACTAAAGTTATAGATGCTGGCTAAGGTATGGGATGAGTGTATAAAACTTGAGACTGAGGAACTTTGTACATTCTATCTGCTTTCTTGGGTGCACCAGGCTGACTGTGATAAACACATCCTCCAATGCTGTCAGCATTGCAGGGGGTGGGTGAAAGTTCTCAGATTTCCATTTGTAGCCATTCATAGTATTTTCTGAGGGACTGTGAAACTTCAGTGTTCTCCCACTGAAAACACGGGCACATTCTGGAAATAGTCTCAGAAAAAGACAATCTCTCACAGGGCAATTCGAGTACCATACTCTCCTCAGAATCTAAATCAGAAACCCGAGGAAAAAAAACTTGCCTCAATCCCTTCAAATTCCCATACAGATTCAGTATCTTGAAACTCTTTAGGGAAAGAAGAGTTCTTTTTTCTTTTACCAGAAACCACCTTATAAGAAGGCTCAACAGACTAAACAAGATCATGTGCCAAGCCCAATAAATTACTCTTGTCTAGAGAAACTGACAAAGGAGCAGGTAACTTTAGTTTTCTTGTCTCTCTTTGACTAGAAAGTTATGGCAAACAGACCTAGTGTTGTCAGCTACAGCTCCTACTGGGATGGGTGCTATATTCTGGTTAAGCAAGGGGACATTTTCTGCCCATTTTCACATGACTCACAAGGGTCACTTTCCCTTGCCCACTGAGGGGACCCCAACAGTTACAGGGGACATGGCTAACCCTCAGTCCATAGTGGTTGTACGGACACCACCAGAGGGATCGGAGGAGAAAGATGAGTAGTCTGAAATACCAGCTTTGTCCACAACAGAGTGACCCACCCGCAGATGAAGGCAAATTACTAGTCTGCTGTGATGGTAAAGGCTAGTCAATTAACCTTTTCTTTTCATGGCTGAAAGTAGGGCCCACCAAGGGACTGATACTTTGTTCCATGGTCAAGCTGAAAATGGTGTTTCTTTCTCCTGAAAGCTTAGCAGCAATAGTTAAAATAAGAAAGCTGTAAAAAAGTTGCTTTTTCTTACAAACAGTGTAGTAAAAAGCACTTTAAACACTTTCCATAGATCTAGAAAGTAAAAACAAACATACTTTTTCCACAGAAAAAAATAGTTTTCAAAAACATTTAACACCTTTTTGCCACAAAAGTAAAAAGAGTGTTTCCAATTAAAAGTAAATAAAAGTATTGTGACAGCCAATAAAAGTACTTTTTCATAGCTTTAAAATATATGATTTACACAGAAAAGTCAGTTATATAACAAAGAAGTAACATGGAATTTTTTTTCCAGAAGGAAACTTATCTAATTAGCAATGGAACAGCATTAGCTGACTGTTGATCCTCTTAAGTCCGTAGAGTAGCACTTTACTCCATGGCAGGAAGTGGTTTGGTACCTAAACTTTTTAGTCAGCTTTTGAGCTGCCTGATGGTTTAAGCATGTGGACGTGCCCTGAATCTTTTGAAGCTGTTATACATTTATTCTATAAATTGTACACAGTTATGCACTTACTTCACTTTGCAATATTATCTTCAGGATATTCTACCTGCATACAGTGCACCTTCTATTTCTGTGCATTTTAACCTTCTGCATGTTATTTATTCTGCCTATATATTCATTTTGTATTCTTGCTCTTGGCTGTCTGTGCTTGCTCTTGGGCTCAGGTCATGGCTAAAAGGGCCAACAGACTATCTCACCTATGTGGTAAAGAAATACCAAGTAGTAAATGGAATGATAATTACATTATTTTTAGTGGTAAGTCTGGTAGAAAAGGATAAGAAGTAAGGAATTATTCCTGTGGTCCAGCGAAGCATTAATAAACATGCAATATTGTTGGAAGGTAGTGTATGAGTGTCTCCCACTGTAAAAGCCAGAAAGTGCCCCATAAGTAGCAATGCAGAGGAAGGGGGTAAAAAGGAATAAAGAGATAGATGAAAGGGATGAAAGGGTAGGAGTAGGAAGAGAGAAGATAAATCTTAATATAAACCCCATCCGTGACTTAGGAGTAGCAAGTAAGAAAACATCAGCAAAGCAGGAACGTAATGGCACAATGCTAATGAGTCACGGAACCATGAAATGGGAAACAGACAATACAGAATACATGGCATCAGTTAATATATACTTAATGCAAATACGGTGCTAATAAAAACAGAGCCAGCTGTCATTACATTACATAAAGATAAATGTACAAGCCAGCTATGGTTATGTGATGACTTGGGTAATGTGAGACAGTATATCTTTGTGCAAAATAAGACAATAAAAAATGAATACTCTGCTTTGAATAACTGGGGGATAAGTATGGTCATTTTTTGGCATGCTCTTTCAGCTCTTTTAAATGACTACCACTAATTTTGATAAAATCGTGCAGGGTTGCTAAATATTTCATTGCACAGTTAAAGGATGTTGCTAGCAGTATACTGCACGTAACCACTTTGTATCAGGCAGGCTGTATTCTATTCATTTCCTTCAAACCGTATAAGGCAGGTTTGTTGCAATGTAGAGCCCTAAGAAATCACTGGAATTGCCTTGCCTTGGTAGGAAATATTAGTGGTCTTAGAAACTGAGAAATCTGATAATAAGAAGCTAAGGGAGGAGCTGGGTGATCATGACATAACCTTTAGGAATGATCAGCCATTTCAGTAATGAATGTCATTCTTTTGAGAGAATCAAGTTTATTTTGCTGAGAAATTTTAAAGAAAAAAATGGGAGGCCATCCTTCCTTCCTCAGGCAGACTAAAGATTAAATGTTGTTCCTCCTGGAATGCCGTTTTATATCCTTGATTTTATTGTTAAGACTTTTTTCTGCTAGATTGAATGCCATTTTGTCCTTTTCCATGACTGACCATTTTATTTGTGTTCGTGATTTTGTTACTGATGGCTCAATTCTCTATTTTAGGTCTTTAATTGTGTTTGTTATTGAGTACTGTTAAGGATTCCTTTATTTCATTTATTTCTTCCAAAAGTGGTGTTGTGAAAGAAGACTGGCAGAGTTTGCTGATTTAGACTTGTTTTCAGTTAATTGTCGATGGTTTGGATATATGTCTTTGCTTGATTTAATAACTCCTCATTTTGATGCTGGCTTGTCTGGGTAGGGTAATGCTGCAGTAAAACCCAGCAGTCCAAAGTTTCCCCTGAAAATTGTCCATGATATCAGTGCATTTACCCAGTTAACACAAATTAAATAAATAAGGATAGAAGCTAGACATCAGTCTCTCTTCTTTCAAAATTTTTTTACTTACCAGACCATTTTTTGCTGCATTTTCATTTATTTTTAAATGAAATATGTACAACATGAGGACAGCCTGCAATAATTTCCAGTTTGGGTAGTGATTTGTGTAGCATGTAGTTGCTTGTGATTTAGTTCACAAATACACTGTTTTCCATTAATCACCACCTTCTAAGGCTGTTAACCAATGTGGGGAACAGGAGCTTTATGAATATGATGTTATTGATTCACATGTAGCATCAGAAGCCCAATTGCCTCTGATAACGCCTGTGAATCTGTTACTTATGATGAGTTTATCCCAAACTGCAAATCTGACTCTGCAGCTGAGTCATTTACTTGATATGGGAACTCCCTATTTGAAATAATATTCGACTGTCTCACTTTCTCAGAAACATCAACATTTATTCAGTCAGTTGCTTGTTTGCGGCTAACTTACTAATGCCTTATTTTTTCTACATGAATAAGTAAATGTTGACTTTTGCTGAAGTATTGTACTGCACTGAAGCAGTATCTACTTATAGTCAAGGGGTATAATGATTTTTGTTTTATGATAGTTTATATTTTCATTGTGTATTCTAACATGTTATACCATAATTTGCCTTACACAGGTAGCATTATTTTTTGCAGGTGAGGGACAAATGCACTGCATTTTAAATTTCTCAGTCTTTTTGGTTAATGCTACACTGTAGATTATGAATGCTGTTACTATTGTGTATGAAGTCATTTGTCTACCTATTGAAATGTTGGCACTCGAAATGCTGAGTACCTACACACGGGGGGGGGGGGGGATCAAAAATGCAAAATAGCAAATATCGAACATTGCTCTTCTCCTTAAAACCTTTTACAAGGGGACAAGTCCAACGGCATCCCTGATGTGGGGGGGAAGCCCCTTACCCCCAAAACTTAACTCTGAGATCACCATACCTCAGAGAAAATGGAATAATCTGAGAAATGGCCATGTTGGACTTGGTTTTTCAGCCATTCAGTATCTGTATTTTGGTATTTGCTTATGCAGGTCTCAGCATTTCAAATGGTAACCAAACAGTTTGCTTGGTTATATTGACTATGCATTTATATGAGAAAATATTTATTTGTCAGCTTATTAAACATCTGCTTATTTTGGAGTCTGGAAGATTAAATAAATGGCTCTTAACTGTGATGGGTTATTCAGGAGGATGAATTATGTAGCAAATATTGCTGTGAACTGTGAATAGTGTTTTTTTTTTTTACTTCACATTTATTTATTACATCTTCCCCATTTTACTAATTACAAAGACAATCCAGTTGTACAAATAATTAAACTTAAAGTATTGTTACAGAAAACAAAAATATTGCCTAGTGCACCATCATTGTTTATATTATACATAATTGTTCTCTAAACAATTATCGATATTAAGCTGTATCTTTTTGTTCATTAACTTCACTCCATCAGATATTAATGGCACAATGATTTAAAGATATTAGTATACTTAAATCTCAATAACATTTAAAGAAAAAAATATATAATATTCATGAATATCATTATTTAGCTTTCTATGTCTGGAATACTTTTCCAAAAATAAATCCCATTGGGTGTACCAGTTTCAATCATTAAACTCAGTCAGATTAGTAGGTCAGCCCTATCATTAAGACTTTTATTTACATGAAAAAAATCAATAGCAAAGCTGGTAATACGTAACATATTCTGTAATTCATAGCATATGAAGGCTTGGAGTAAATGTGCTGTGCAACATCATAAATTCTTCAGACTGCTTTACTTTAAAGATTCCTTGCATGTATACCACAGCAACCATTGAAATCTGAATTTCTGTTAGCCTTGCTACTACGCATTTCTAATTTCTCTCTTCTCTACCTCAACAGTAGTCTGTGAATTGTAAATCATGCTTCCACTTTATTGTTTTTTAGCCTTTATCATAGTCAGATTTACTAGCGTGCCCTCATTTTTAGTTATTCCTAATATCTTGTCATGGTTCAGGAACATTACAGATTGCTATCGTCATTTCTCAGCATAGTAATTTTCCCGACAGTCCCTGCAACTGCAGTTTAAAAGTATTAGACCTTTAACAAGAGCAGAAAATGTCTCCTCATCCCTTAAGCCCCTGTTTTATAACCCTGTAATATTCAAAAAGAAGCATCTTTTGCAGCATCACTGGTGTGTAGAAAAATTTGGGCAAATGCTTCCAGGCAAACATTTTAAACTTTTTACCGTTACTAGTATATTATGACAAGCGACAACAATAATGACAGTTCTCATTATCAATGTGTTCATTCAGTTCATTATCTCAGTTTTGTTCTGTCTTATGTACTGCTTCACCATATGTGATTCTTGAGTCCTTAAAAGTCTGTTTGCTAATTTTGGAATCATGGCTTGAATGTCTCCTGTCTGTCGACAGTAGTACGACTGGAGGGAAATCCCTGCTTAACGAATCATTTACACCTAAAGTTCTAGCTGAACTTAGCCTTCCCTCAAATTCCAGTCTCAGAGAGCCATTCAGCTCAAACTTCCATTTAATTTGATCCCATAAGTTCATTAATCTAGTCTTTTTTCTCTTTGAGAGATTCTGACCTTCTTCCCTCTGGCTACTTGTACTGCTAGCATCAATGGGTAACAGCATAGTCAACTTTTTACTGCTTAGCAACTTTATAGGGTCACCATGGCTTGCTTCAGCATATATGAAAGCTCACCTTTCCTCTTCTAATATATCTAGAAAGAGTTTCTCATTCACGTCTCTGTTATTCACTGTTACACTTCTCAGAACTTAACTTTTGGGTTTGTCAGACTTCATCCGGAGCAGATACAATATATTAAGTTGTATTCCATCATGATCTGGTACTTCCATATCACCCAGTTCTTTTTTAATAACCCATGTATACCATGACTCTTTAAGCCAGGGGTCTCAAACTCTCAGCCCTTGAGCCACATGTGGCCATTAACACTTTTAATCAGGCTCATGAAGTTTTGACAAAATCTGGCTTCTGTTAAAAAAAAAAGTTACTCCAAAATCAAGGCAGCTGTTACTACACTGGTATTACTGGCTTTTATGTGAACTATAACAAATAAACTAAAATGCATTGCAATAATGACTCTGAGGGCTTCTATATATGTTTTTTTTCTACAGACTTATTGATATGATCTCTTGTACTTAATGCATATCCTTATTTAATGTACTTTTTTCATAAATCTCTCTCTCTATAAATGAGTAATCCCAAGAGAAATACAGTCAACAACCAAGCGTGGGAAGAATAATCACTTAAAGTCCAAAACAAATACTTTCACTGACGTTTCATCAAGTTGAACATATAAAAATACTCATAGCTACGATGTTTAAATAATGTAGTTAAAATGATGTAACACAACTATTTAAAGAAACAGTGCCTATTTAGTATATTAAAATGAAGTTACCGCAATAACATAAAACTTATAACATGCTGTAGTCATTCTTGCTGCTGCTATATTTCTTTATCTTCAATGATTCTCTCTTTAAAACCAGTTTCAATGAATAATTATCATTTAAGCCCAGGGAACATACAGAATTGAATTCAATAATCCATCTATACTCAGTTTCTTCCATTAAATTAATAATGTCTCCATCTCTTAATCTATTTATCACAATATGTAAAATCCTAAAAAAATATATGCTGTGTGTGTTAGTATCAATTATATGTCTGGCTAATGCACTGGTTTTATTTAATTTCTTAATGTCATATATATGTTGACAAATGTGTCCCTTTAGCATTCTGTTGATATTATCAACACAGAATGGATGTGTAGCCCATCTATCAAACATCTTAGAAGGTCTGTCTATCAAATTTATAACAGTTATCTTTTAAGATTCTTTTTGTTTTTAAAAGAAAATTAAGGAGCAGATCCAACTATATTGGCCACTTTATCAGTGTGTAAAATATCCCAATGCCTTTTTATAGTGTTACAAATAATATTGGTATTATTTGAATAAGTTAATTGGACTTAAACAGCATCTTCTTTGTTGTAGATACAATATCTGAGGTTTCACATGTTAGAGTGACCTCCTATTCTAGATGTCATTATATTCTCACACATATAATCAACATAGAGCTTTTATAACCTCTTTCCACAAAATCACTCATAAGCATTCTGGTCATAGGTAGTTAATCTTGCTGTAAGCATTTACCCTTTGCAATATTTTTTATATATGTTGTTGTGTCTTTCGGCTTTTCCTGGTTAGGGGTCACCACAGCTGAACTCCGGTCCGCTAATGATTGGCAGTAGATTTTTATGTGCCGAGTTGCCAGCTCTGACGCACAACCTTCAACGAAGGTATGCCCATTCACGCATGTCTCCACACAGAAGATGCTCTAGCTGAGAACGGAACAGGACAACGTTGTACTGTGAGGCGACAACACTACCGCAGCACCACCACATATTTATATATATATATACATATATATATATATATATATATATATATGTATATATATATATATATATATATATATATACATATATATATATATATATATATATATATATTGATCAGTAGGACACATACTTCTTGTATGTAGGTGTGTGTTCTTTATATACTCTTTGAGATAGTGTAGTATCATCTGGCAGTTTGTTAGATGTTATTGTTAAAAAATAATTAATTTCACTATCTGAATGACAGAGTTCAAATCTTAAGAAAGACGTTGGATTGTTTAGAATGTTGACAAAATCAAATAGTTCCATAGTATTACTTTGGCAAAGCAAAAACACATCATCCACAAACCTACTATAAAATAAAATATTAGAATGATCCTTGTGTTATGAAAAAAATATATTCTGTTTCCCATTGGGCTAAAACAAGATTAGTGTAGCTGTTGGCACGAAGTGTGCTCATAGCTACACCAACTTTTTGCAAATATAACTCATCATTCAACACATACACATTATTTTCCTGAATCAATTCTAATAACATACAAATCAAATTAGTACCTGAATTAGAAACATTATCTATTCTAGAGAAAAGTGCTCTGACATAGTTAATTCCTATGGTATCGGGGTACTGTAAATAATAAACAATGTTGGCAAAATATAATCATTGCAGCTATTAACAGACCATTCTTTCAAGCTTTTTAAAAATGTTTAGTATCAACTAGAACATAATGAACATAATTCAAAAATGCTCTTAGCTTAACGTCTAGACAATCTGATAGAGTCTCAGTAACCTATACACTCTACCAGACATAGTGGGTATAGAAATGGATTCTGACTATCCTAATCAATCTTAGGTGGCCCATAAAGTTCTGGTACTATAGCTTCATCAATATGGAAATAGTTAAATGGACTGAAAAGGCTCATTGAACAGCCAACTAACTCAGTTAACAAATAATACAATAAATAGTTATATCTATCTATCTATCTATCTATCTATCTATCTATCTATCTATCTATCTATCTATCTATCTATCTATCTATCTTCTGGAAAGGTCTGAAATACATACAGGCTCAAAAGCAATGCAAAAAATATAATATTTGTATTCTTTGGTCTGATCCCAAACCTACCATTTTCAATCTGCTAAAATCAGACTTCAGCCTTTTTCATTAATTCTACATAGGTCTTGTTTACAGTGACCTGAAATAAACGCTTAATAACTTATGAACCCTATCACAGAAACCTGTATTCTTGTCTCTGCTAACATGAGGAGTCAACATTTATTGCCACTTCTCTAACCTTTGTTCTGCATAGTCAGTGTTCCAGTCCTCATTCTTGGGTCTTCCAGCAGTACAGAAGCCCACAGCTGGCCCAGTTGTCAATGTCTTTACATCATCCCCAGCCGACAGATATCCAAAAACTGATATCTGGACATCAGGGTATAGAAGGACATCTATCAGTGTCATCTTCATGTCTTTATAGCTGTGCAGTCTAATGCATCTTTGGAACCTTATCTGTGAAAATCCAGGAGACAGCCAGAGAAGCTGTACAAGTCTCCAGGCATAAATCTAAACCTTGGCCTTTTCTACCAAGACAAGACAAGGGAAGGTCTTCCATAACAAACAAAAAAAAACAAAAAACAAAAAATAAATAAATAAATAAACAAACAAAAAAACAAGGCAGTCGAGGAGATGGCAAACAGAACAATCACAAAAAAGCAGGGAGTTCCAAAGAACCCACCCAGCACAGAGAACTGTGATTGTGGTCTGCCCCAGACCCCTTTACTCCCTTCAAACCCTGACAGGAAGACTCTACTCCTTCCTAAACCAACGAAAAACCATCACCAGGGACCAATGTGTCCTCAGCATTATAGAAAAAGGGTACTATATCCATTTCAAAGAAATCCCATCCTTCATATGAATTCTAAAGACACCAAAAGAGCAAGAAAACCTCTTCCACCTATCCTCAGAGAGCTACTTCACTAAAGATCCATGTAGCCTCCCCCTCCAGGACAAATGGAAAAAGACTTCTACATAAAGATATTTCTATTTCCAAAATTCAAAATGCTTATGTTAAAAAAACTATGTCAGTGACCTTCCAAGATGCTGCTATGGTCACTCTAGACCTAAAATATGTTTACCTCCATGTCTCCATAGTGGAGAGTCACAGAAAGTACATACATTTTGTAGCAACAGGTTCCCACATCTAGTTCTATGCTTTGCCATTTGGGCTGTCTACTGTTCCTAGAGGTTTTACAAAATGTCTTGCTACTTTGATAGTGTATTGCAGATCTCTAGATGTTCACCCCTACTCAGATGACTATCTCATTGCAGAGAAAATCCACATCAGAGACCCACAACACCATGCAGATCACCAGAGACTATTTTCAGAAGACAAGTCTCACCTTAAATCTTAAAAAATCTCAAACTCTTCCTCAAACAAAGATCCTGTTTCTGGGAGCCATCATAGTTTTGATTCAACAGAGAGCACTCCTTCCACAAGACAATACTGTGCTCTTGACAGGCTATCTGACCAATCTGTTTCCAAAGCAACTCATCACTATAAGATAATTCTTGTGGATACTGGGGAACATGACATCTTGTATTCTCATGATCCCACTTACAAGGTTATAAAGGAGGAAAATTCAATGGTTCATGAAAAATGCTTGGGACAGCATTCCCAACCCTTGGAAACCCTACTGCCTCTCCTTCCAGAAAATGGAACTCTTGTGGTGGAAGAACACCATACAGAGGAACCCAGGGGCAAATTTCTCTTTACCAGAAGCAGACAAGACCACCATCACATACAGTTCAGGCATAGTTTGAGGGGACCATTTAGATTCCCTGAATATGTAGGGTATTTGGTCCCGTCAGCAAATAAAGTTGCACATAAATCAGAAGCTACTAGCAGTTTGCCTGGCCATAAAGGTCTTTTGACAGAATTTAAGACCAGGGACTCTGCAAATCTAGAAAGACAACACCACAGTGATGTGGTACATATACAAGCAAGGAGGATTTTTGTCTTTCCCTCTGTGCAGCCTTTCCAGGAAAATATGGATGCTGGCTCAAGAAATAAGGCTAACCCTCAGAGCTTTTTATATTCTGGGTTAAAACAATACCTTGGCAGACTCTCTAAGCAAGGAACATCTAGATCCCAATGAATGGATCCTGAAGAAAAGGTCTTCCTGGACCTAACCATACAGTGGAGGATCTCCTCACTAGACCTTTTCACCTCTCACCACCACAAGCACCACAGAAGTTCTGCTCCACAAACAACAGACAAGAGCCAGGAAAATAGATGCATTCTCCTTCACATGGACAAACTGGATCCTGTATGCATTTCCACCATTACCTCTCATCCCCAGGGTACTGACAAAAATCAGGGCAGATGGACTCAGCATGATCCTAGTGGCCCCCTTCTGGCTGAGACAGCACTGGTTCTCCCTCCTCTGGACACTCCATGAGGGGACATTCTGTATCCTACCTCAGGAAGTAGATCTGCTCAGAGAAGCCAAGGGATCAGTTTTCCACCCCCACCTCGCCACCCTCAGGTTAACAGCCTGGAGGATTGGCTTTTGACACCAAGGGCTCCATCCAATCCTAAGGACATGGTTTCCATTCTAAGGGAAGCAAGCAAGCCCAATACTAGCAAATCATACCTGGCTAAATGGAAAGATTTTCCAACAGGTGTCACAGCAAAAGTACTAACCCTTCTCAGGCAGACATTAACTCAGTCTTGCATTATCTATCAGGCCTCTTTAGATAAGGGCTTTCCTATTCCAACATTAAGGCACATGCATCTGCCATATTAGCATGCTTGCACTGTAACCCACATATTTTCTTGTGCCTCCTCATGAAACTTTTTGTAAATGGGGTGATTCACTTGAGACCACACAGAAGCAGCCCTATTACTGTGTTAGAAAAACTAACCCAACCCACCTTTGAACCTGCTGTCACTGCCTCTCTAAAAATGTTCACATTGAAGACCATCTTTCTTATAGCTGTTACATCAGCTAGGAGAGTGTCTGAGCTACAAGCCCACAAGTATAAAGAACCTTTCACTGTCTTCCACATGGATGGGGTCAGCCTCGGAACAAACCCATCTTTTATGCCTAAGGTGGTAGAAGAACTTTAAACCCGCTGAAGTCACGAACCAAGAACCAAAACCACAATACAACTCCAAGGCAAAGGAACGTCAAACCGGACCAGGAACTCTTAAATAATAACTTTAATAAGTATAATGAATGTAAAAATAGAACCACAATAATCAATAAATCAAGCGCTTTCGCCTGGTTCATACCAGGCTTTGTCAAGATGTAAATGGGTAAAACCAGTACTGTTATATACCCTTATAACTAGTCACCTGACATTTAATTAATGAGAAAACTCAAAGTTCAATTGAATGAAATTTTAAAAAGACATTGCACAAAATATAACTTGTTAATAAAGAATACTTTAAAAATACTTTAAAAATACTTTAAAAATATCCAGAGACCAATAATTACTAAAATGCCTGACTGACATACAAGCAAATTAAATTAAATTTTGTAACTACCAAATAATTAAATGCACTTCAAAAAACTTAAAAATATATAACTAAATGCCAGTCATTGCATGTGAGGTTTTTCCTGTAAAAACAATAAAGGATCAAACCCCTTCCCAATATAGCAGATTTGCATATGACAAATAGTCTTGCCCTTCTCATCCTGAGAACACTAGCAATACTGACATTATCATTAAGTCCAGGGGATCTTGAAGCGTTCAATTTTAATTGCCACAAAAGTTCTCTATACTCGAGAAGCATTTCCCAATCACCCCCTCTTTGGTCTTGTGCAACCCGTTCCAACACCAAAAACTTTAGCTGCATATTGGGGCATTGTGTGTGGTGTTTATAGAAGGCATTTGTATCCTTCTTTTTGGCAACATCGTATAAGACCATCGAAAGACCATCTTTCTTATAGCTGTTACATCAGCTAGGAGAGTGTCTGAGCTACAAGCCCACAAGTATAAAAAACCTTTCACTGTCTTCCACATGGATGGGGTCAGCCTCAGAACAAACCCATCTTTTATGCCTAAGGTGGTAGAAGAACTTTAAACCAGGCTATCCACTAACCAGTCTTCTTCCAAAATCCACAAAACAGGGCACAGCAAGTCCCTATTCCTTGGATGTGTACAGGCAGATCATGTACTGTCTAGACAAGACAAAAACCCTTAACAGAGCAAAGCAATTACTAGTGGCAAGCCTGTCTCCAAACAAACAATTTGAAAATGGATAGTTGACTGCATTAAGTTCTGTTATTCGCACACTGGAAAAAGATTTACCTGGGCATATTAAAGCCCACTCTACCAGGCATGGGACAACTACCACGGCTTTACTCAAAGGAGTCCCCACCCAGGCCATCCTAGAGGCAGCCATATGGAACTTGGTGCACACATTTTCGAAACACTATAATTTAGTCAATGTCTGCAGAGCTATAGCAGGTTATTGCCATCCTGCAGAATCTTAACTCCTATGGTCATAGAGATGACTCACCTCCCCAACTTTTAGCTTTGGGAGTGCTCCCAAGAATCAGTACTACAACACTGTATATGAAGAACATAAGTGCAGTTGTGTCCAACTTAACATAATTGCAGATGTTCGAGTAGATCAGTGTTGCAGTACATACTCCCACCCAGCCCCTCTATCTGCTGACCACTTGTCTTCCCCTTGCTGGGTGCAAGGGGTAGAGGATTATTTTCCGATAGATAGTCCTCTTATCTCCATCCATGGTTCTCCCCCTTCTCACTTAAATTCAGACAAGTGGGGAAGTTGTCCTGTCCTCAGTCATCAGACTGCTCATTCACTGCTTTGAAAGACCTGAAGATGGCACAGAAGGATGCACTTCTTATACCCTGATGTCCAGAGTTCAGTCTTTGGGCATCTGTTGGCTAGGGATGATGTAAAAACTCTGGAAATTGGGACAGTTATGGACTTCTGCATGGCAGGAAGACCCAACAATTTGCACTGCAGCACTGGTCTACTCTAACATCTGCAATTATAGTAAGTGGGACCAAAATGTACTTTTTATTGATCTTGTACTCAGAAAAACATTTTGAACCTCTCCATTTGCAATAACAGGGTACTCAGATTTTTCCTGGTCTTGTCAACTACACCATTACTTGCAATTAATGAAACTTTTACCTTGCTACCATAGAGGTGCATCATTAACTATTCTGGTCCCCAGTGCCGTCTTCCAGACTGGCACCCCCCTCAATTTTAACTTGAGGAGCAGCAGCAAAAAAAAAAAAAAGTCCTCTGCTTCATCTAAATTGAGGAGTAAAAAAAATCTGCAGTTTGTGCCACACACAGGAAGCTAAAACACTTCAGTTCTAAAAGGGAAAAATATTCTTTCCTTTTAAACTGTAACAAACTGCTTACTACATTTGTAGCAAGGAGACACTTCCATTTATGCTATACACAGACCACCAAGCACTGTATTTCTTAATGCAAATGCAATTACTGAAAATGAAATAGCAGCATTCAGAATTAAGTACTGGTAACACACTGCACTGAAGACAGATTGCTATCTGCTGGTCATGCCCCTTAAAACTTTGCAGCTGGGGCAGCTGCTCTCTTCACTCCACCCTAGCTACCCTACTGGCTACGCCTTATCTTGTATCCTATATGTGAATTTTGCATCATCTCAATTAACAGATTTAAGTGGAAAGCAAATAAAATGGGGGACAAAGAGTACCCCTAATAAGTCCCCTTTGATAGTTTCAAAGGAAGCAAGAAACCACTCTAAGTATTTATCTGAGACACTTAACTATATTACATTTTTAGGTCTATGACATAATTCAAAAAATGTGTAAAACTGCCTTCAAGTAGTTAATACCATCCTACTGTATCAAATAATTTTTACGCATCCTGGCTTGCTGAAACCAACATATCATTTTTCTGTTGTGCAGCCTTCATCAGTGTCTCTGTTTTAATACAGTATTAAATGTTCACCCCTACAGAAATCATAATCATCATTGTTATATCAGAAAAATATTTCGTATTTCACCAGTTTTGCAACCATGGTAGACACGCATAATTTTTGGTCATGTTTGAAGATAGATTGGATTGTACGAGGACTGCAGGGCAATCTCTCTAAAAGCCTTTGGCAAAACTGCCTGTATTGCTTCACACTCATCTGAAGCACTTCATTAAATACCCCTGCAACATAAAGGATCACCCTATCCTGATGTTGCTACAGACTTCTACTGGTAGTCCATCACTTCTGGGGGTTTGATTTTGGGTCCAGCTCTCCACTGCTTCTCAAATCTCATCTGTCATCATGGTGCTGATCAGTTCCTTTGTTTGCTTTGCCATAATCTTTGGTGCATCTGACTTTCTAAAATAAATTCTTGTATTTTGTATTTCTTCATTCTAGATCCTGCCGTTTATAAAGTGCCATAATAGTTGCATGACACCTTTGTAGTCACCACAGGGTTTCTAACCAGCTCACACTCTGGCCTTGAATGTAGCCCTGCTATGATTATTTGGGACCTCCACTGCCTCAGTCATACTTTTGGTGCACTTTTATATCTGTTCAACTTGTGAAAAAATATATCCTTAACAGACTCCTTTAGGACTCCCTCTACTTGCTCAGTAGATCCTCAGTCTTTTATGTCAACCCCTCTACTGCATTTGAACAGACAAATAACCCATTTTAAGTTATTTTCTAAGCTTTAGAGCCTTTTGTTTCTAGTTTTTAAAACATGTGATTGGGTGGGTAGGGGGCTGTGTGTTTTCGTGTGTATGTTAGTGAGCTGGGTGACCGTCATACATCCACACACCCCTAGACTAATGAACAGATTTAAAAACATCGAGTTGAGGGACCACTAGCCTCCAGGGATTACTCAACAACAGGTATTGTCGGGGGATACTATACCCCAGGGAAAACTGTCTGTGCCTGTATGGCACTTATACAAGTACAGGGATGGGTACATTGGGGGATAACCAGACACCATGGATATTAACCCCATGCTGTAATGGCTTGGGGGGGGGGAGACACTAGACACCAGGGAAGACTTCCCATGCCTGAATGGTACTTCAGATAGTAAGGGGATCAGGGTGGGGGGGATTCACTAGACACCAGGGATTACTTTAATGTTATGTGCCGTAATGGCATTTCATACAGTAAGGGGATTGGCAGTGGGAGAAACAATTACAACTACTTCCAGGGACCCAGGGATATGACTTGGGACTGTGCCGTTCCAGGCCATATTGCTCAGACACAGCTCCACGTGGTCCTGTTGAGTCTTCCTGGCTACAGAGAACTGAAAAAAGCGACTGCTTTCCTGATTAAGTATCCTGCTGTTTTTTATATTTGTTTTACCTTCTACTGCTTACCTAGAGCAAGCTTTAACTGTTTTCATAGTTATTTACTGCATTTTTTATTATCTGCACTTAAAAGTACATTTTAGTCGAAATTAGTCTAATTCAAGTCGAAAAGTGTTTGTTTGCTGTTTAATTTAATTGTTTGGCTGCCCACTAAAGTGTGCTAGCCTGTACTACTGACTTATTGCCTTTTCTGCATTTCTGTGTGTTTCTATTTAAAAAAAAAAAAAAAAAATATTCCTTGTTTTCCTGCCTCTCCTAAACTAGTTAGACCAGTTTACAGGCCTTGCTGTATCCTGGGCTGTGTTGTAGTTCCTGTGTTGTCCATTGCCTTACTTGGATAGAAGGAAGTTTCTTAGCTCACCAGTGGGAGTGGGGAGCCTTGCATAGCCTACCTGTCCTTGAGGGAAGTGACCTCAGCACAAGAAGCTGTAGTAATTGGTAATTTTGGACCATTTCTAGCTCTTTTGAAGTTCCCTGGTTAAAATCTGCCTCTGGCATTTTTTGAAGCCATATTGCTCAGACACAGCTCCACGTGGTCCTGTTGAGTCTTCCTGGCTACAGAGAACTGAAAAAAGCGACTGCTTTCCTGATTAAGTATCCTGCTGTTTTTTATATTTGTTTTACCTTCTACTGCTTACCTAGAGCAAGCTTTAACTGTTTTCATAGTTATTTACTGCATTTTTTATTATCTGCACTTAAAAGTACATTTTAGTCGAAATTAGTCTAATTCAAGTCGAAAAGTGTTTGTTTGCTGTTTAATTTAATTGTTTGGCTGCCCACTAAAGTGTGCTAGCCTGTACTAACTTATTGCCTTTTCTGCATTTAGCGCGGAGTTGCCAGTAGAGCACCATCGGGCAGCGCCGGTTAAAGAAGGTTAAACTATTTCTGGCTCCATAAAGTCTGCTCTTCATTTTTTCCCTTAGAACTGCTCTACTTGTAATCTAAACAGTCTATTCTCTATCTGTAAAGCTCAGCACTTGTTCCTAAAGCATTTTTTAGTCAGGTAAAGCACTTCTATATTATACAAAGTACTTCACTAGCTTAAAACCCCCTTGAGTACCCACTTCCCTATAGGTCCTTTCTGACTCAGTTACACAGCAAACTTTTTCATTTCTTCTAGCATGTCAAAGGGTCAGTTGCTAGCGTCCTCTTCTGCTCAGCTGGTGAATCTGGGAATATTGAGGCAATGTTACAATTGCCTCATGTACACAGACAACCCTCTCCTCCTCCCACAAAACACAAATACATGCGAGAGATGCAACTATATAGCCAAACTGGAGGCTGAGCTCTCTCAACTCAGGACTGGCAAAACCAGACAGGAGGAGAAGGTAACCACACACACCATAAACCCAGTCTCACATAGAACTATTACAACTACAAATCAAACACATAAACACACAAAGACATACTCGGAGGCACTGATCAAAAATCTACCAAAACAGCAGAGGCCTCCAAAGCAGACACCCAAACAACTGCCACCTCATGACATAACACAAGCAACACATAGATCACAAAGTCAGTGTGCAAATCAGTCACAGCCCTTAAGGCCAAACACAATGCCAGACACACTTGTCATAGGTGACTCCATAGTCAGACACACTGACGTCCCACTCACCAGACTGAACAAGGAGAGGGTCACAGTAAGCTGCCTGTTGGGCGCTAGAATCCGCCACATAACACAAGCACTCAGGTCACTCCACAGCAAGTACAAGTATGACTCAGTCATTGTCCATGCCGGTGTGAATGACCTGAGACGTACCTCCCTGGACTACATGAAAAGAGACATAAAGGAGCTCTCAGATTATGTAGCCCAGGCTGGTATGACCCTGACCCTGAGCAGTATCCTACCTTCACCAAGAATGATGCCACAATACAGAGACAAAATGATCAGTTTTAATAATTGGCTTAATTTCTGGTGTCATTCTAAGGGGATCCAATGTCTGTCTGCCTGGAATGACATGCTTGACAAGCCACGCTGCTTCGCAAGGGACGGCTTGCACCTGTCACCCCTGGGTTTCCGGATATTGGCAAAGGCTCTTGCCACCCCCATAGTGCCTTTTTTAGACAAGGCTCAAATTCTAAGCCCACTGCCCTAGAAAACAATAATGGAAAAAAACTAAGGGTAATGCTGCTCAATGCCAGAAGTCTAAATCTCAAGATGCACGCCCTCGAAGCCCTCCTCAGTATGGAGAACATCGATGTCTGTGCTGTGACTGAAACCTGGTTCAAGGCTCCTGAAAGCACTATCAGGTTTTACCTGATATCATGCATTCCGGCCCAAAAACCCGGACCGTACCACAAAAGGAGGGGGTGTATCCATATTCATCAAGGATACCCACACCTCCAGGCTGGTGGCAACTCACGAAGCATCAGAGACCATTCAGGTGCAATTAACCATAGGCAAAACTGCTCTACAGTTTGTAGCATGTTACAGGCCACCCTCTCAAACTCAGGAACCCCACACAGCCTTCCTGAAGACACTGGAGAGTATAAATGTCTCTCCAAACACCATCGTATTGGGTGACTTCAACTACCCAAACATAGACTGGGAATATTACTCAAGCCCCAATACCCTAGCCCAAAGGTTCCTGGAGTTCATAAACTCAAATGCTATGGAACAACTTGTCACCATTCCCACAAGAGGTGAAAATATACTAGACCTGATCATCACAAACATGGGGACAAAATGCTCCACACCGGAAGTATATCCCTCATTGGTGAGATCAGACCATAAACTAATCTCACTGGAGATCCACATCCCGCCCCCACCCCCAACAAAAAAGACCACAGTGAAGAACTTCTGAAAAGCCAACTTTACACTTCTTAAGACTGGTGTGGTATCCTTCAAGGCCCCCGAGCCATTGGAAACCACAACCCACGCTGCTGAATCCCTTACAAATGCTTTCTACGAGCACCTCCAGGATTGCATGGATCAAGCAATCCCAAATAAAATCAAGACTCTTTCCACCAAAGGCAAGCGCCCGATCTGGTGGACCCCAGCCATAAACAAACTTTACAACAAGAGGAGAAAGCTACTACAAGATAGAGCAAAATCCCTAAAAGGGAAGACATCTCTGATCAATACTAGTAAAAAAAACTACGATCACTCATAAAATCATCCAAGGCCAACTTTGAGAGAAAAATCGCCAAGGACTCAAAAGACAATCATAAGGCCTTCTTTAGCTATGTTAGAAATCTGGGTGGAAACTCCCAGATATGCTCAGAATTAGTCCAAAATGATACAAAAATCACTGAACCCACAGACATTGCAAACATACTGGCAGACAGGTTCAGTGAAAATTTCTCCCCTCCCTCCCCCCAAAAGGAGAAATATCTATCCCAGCAGAGTGTAGCCTCCCAATCATTTCAAATGCCCAGGTGAGAGCTGCTCTCTCTAAAGCTAAAAACACAGCATCAATGGGACCGGATGGTGTCCCCAGCTGTGTGCTACATGAACTCAATGAGGAACTAAACCCACACATAAGGCTGCTGTTTAATCTTAGCCTTACCACAGGATATGTACCCAAAGAGTGGCGTACGGCAACTGTGGTCCCACTCCACAAAGGCGGTGCTTCTACGGACCCTGGTAATTACCGCCCCATAAGCTTAACAAGCCTGGTCTGCAAAGCTATGGAGAGGATCATAATGGAACTCATAAATAAAGACATAGGGGACCTACAGACATTGGATCCTACCCAATTCGGCTTTGTCAAGGGCAGATCATGCCTCTTGAACTTGGTTGACTTTTTTGAAACAGTCACCAAGGCCATTGATGAGGGTAAGGCAGTTCACACAGCCTACCTTGACCTTGCAAAAGCTTTCGACACAATACCCCACTTGGGTATCATAGAAAAGCTCACCAGCTTAAATGTAAACTCATATGTCACAAGATGGGTTGCAAACTGCCTCAAGGACAGAACCCACAGGGTTAGAGTTGCTGGTGCCATGTCAGACTCCAAGCCGGTCACAAGCGATGTCCCACAGGGCTCAGTCCTGGGCCTCCTCTTGTTCGGCATCTACTTTTCAGAAGTGCAGGCAAACATAGGAGGATTGTGGCTGACAAAGTTTGCAGATGACTGCAAACTGGGAGCCATAGTTGAAAATCCATCAGACACAGATATCCTTCAGAGAGGTCTCATAGAAATGGATAACTGGTGCCAGAGCCATGGCCTTAAGCTAAACACCAAAACATGTATAGTCATACCCTTTGGTAAAAACAAAGTAACCCCAAGTTACCACATAGGTGGCAATCCATTAAGCACAGAAGAGGTTATCAGGGACCTGGGGACCCAAGTTGACAGTAACCTTTCTTTTGACACTCACATTGCCAAAGTGGTTAGGAGGACCTTCTACATTGCCCACCTGATTATGAAGGGATTCACATCTAGATCAAGGGAGGTCATTGTTCCCCTGTACTCTTCACTTATCAGACCAATGATTGAGTACAATGCCCCATTCGGAATGTATCTTACCTGACACCTGCAGCAATTGGAAAGACCCCAAAAGTTCCTCACCAAAAGGATAAAGGGGCTCAAAAATATGCCATATGCTGCCCGACTGAAGAAACTCCTGCTCTATTCAGTCACATACCGTCTGCTCAGAGGTGACCTGTGCCTGACATACAAGGCCATGTCCAACCCGGAATTAATGGACATGCTCCACCTCAAAAAATCCAAATCCACCAGAGCCACAAGAGCAAGAGACTTAAAACTCAACACGGATATAAATAGGACGTGCTGGAGGGACAGATTCATCACCCAGAGACTCCCTATGCTGTGGAACAGAATCCCAGTCCGTGTGAGACAGAGCACCTTGCTGGCTCTGTTCAAGAGGAATCTTGACCAGTGGATGGGTGATCATAGGTTTACCCCGGGGATCATCTCTGTATCACTGCTGGACAGAGGCACGGCAAACTAATGGGTATAGTATTCTTCAACCTAAGGGGTGGTGAAAGCCACACAACTCTGGCTAGGCTTATAAATGCCCTAGGGCAGATAGCCTAGTATGAACCTATGAACCTATGAACCTATGATGGCCTAGTGCCAGAAAGGGAGACATCATGGATATTCAGTCAATGCAGGGACAGGGGATTGTGGTGTGTGTTTGAATATGTACTTTGTGTGTGTGTGTGTGTGTGTGTGTGTGTGTGTGTGTGTGTGTGTGTGTGTGTGTGTGTGTGTGTGTGTGTGTGTGTGTGTGTGTGTGTGTGTGTGTGTGTGTGTGTGTGTGTGTGTGTGTGTGTGTGTGTGTGTGTGTGTGTGTGAGCAGCTGAGGGGACAGGGATGGTCATGATTATACAATGCAGCTGGTTCTACTGCAGGAAGTGCTGCTCTGCATGCTGTGGTAAGTAATGTAATTTAAAGACATGAGAATTAGCCCAGAATGAGGTTTTTCCTCACTGCAGCTAATATGTATATGAAGTACCATTATGATTCACTCTAGACCTGTTAATGAAACCACAGATATGAGTTTCCACACTATTTTCTTAAGTCTTTATCCAGTCTATTAGCACTACGTATATTAAGGTAGTGTTGTAACTACTTAACGCTCATAAGCATCCATTTAACTTTATTCCAGTGTACATGTGAGACTCAAAGGTCTCCGGAGTTAAAGTCTGACTCTGTAACTCCTCAGTGGTATAATGTAACCTCTCATGTCATAACTTAGCACTACCTATCACAAAATCTAGTCAGAGGAGTCATCATGCCAGTCCATCTAAACCCTTAAGGCATCATGGACAAACCAATGCACAAGGGCATGTTCTTGTCATAGGTGACTTCATAGTGGGAGACCTAGATATGCTACTCACCAGACTTAGCAAAGATAGGGTGACAGTGAGTTGCCTCTTGGGAGCCATGATACTGCAAGAAGCACCTATGATATGGCCATTGTTCATGTGAGTATCAGTGACTTGAGACAAACATCCCCAGATTACATGATGAAAGACTTGACAGATTTCTCAGTGTATACATCCAAGGCTTGTATAAAGCTAGACTTGAGCAGCACCCTTTCTTCACTCAGAATCATACCTCAGTATAAACAAGAGATGATTTTTTTTTTTACTAAATATTTTTTTATTATTTCAAATAAGATGGCTTAAGAAACATTACATGAAATAAAGATAAATAACATATTTACAATTCTAAAACATTACTAACTTCAAACCATTATATAACTATTTACATTGGTGTCTATGCAAATAACATTGAAATTCTATATTATATAAAGATAGAAACATAAGACGATATATCTTCTTCGAGCTTTTCAAGTATTTCCAGTACTTTCATCTAAGAGTAATAGTAAGAAGTAGATCTTTTAGTTCTGTTCTTCACTGTTAATATTTCCATCTGAGCAACTGTTGTTGTTAAATTCTCAAATTCCTTGAACGTAGGAGAAGCCTCATTTTTCCAGTGTATAGTTATGACTTTACGTGAAATTGCCAATAGTGACCATAGGATTTTAGTGTCTTTTTTTGGTACACAGTTTGGAATAGGAGAGTTGAATAAAATTATAAAGACTTTGTTAATTAAAAATTATCATTATAAACAGTCTGAAAAAAATAGTTAATGGATTTCCAGTACATATTGAGACATATGCATTCATAAAAAACATGCTGCCAATCTGCTTTTATCTTGGTATGGCATCTCCAACATTGATCTTCAATAGAATACATTTTGGCTAACCTATGTGGTGTATAGAAACTTCTGTGTAGATATCTCCAAGTGAATAATTACCAGTATTTTGATAATGTAGAACATTTGGAAGATTTTAGAATATTACTATTTTCTTCTTCAATTGGAGGATGGTTGTTTATTAAAGTATAATAATCCCAGTATGATTTTTCATGATAGTTTTTGTTTTTTTAACAATTTTGTAGATATTAGACAAATAACCTGTACCCTGATAAGGCTGTTTTGTGATAAGAATAAGGTATTCAATGAGTTTTGGAGCTTCATGTCTAGCTGAAGGTTGCATTTGTTCTATTTTATTTATAAGAAAATCCTTAAATTTTGTAAAAACAACCAATTGTCTTTATTTATATTATAGTTATAAATTATCTGTTCATTTGTTAGAATTTTCCCTTTCTCTATAAGTTGATGTCAAAAGAGTAATGTTTCTTCTTTAAGTATATTTATTTTAGATATTTGGAATGTATCTAGAATATTTGGTGTAAAATCTATAGGGAAAATAAGAAAAATCCAAGAATTAATATTTGGTATTTTGTTTATATATGTTTTGAACACTGAAAGTGTAGAGCTTATATAGTTTGATGGCAATTTATTAATATTATTCCTTTTCCCTAAAAAATAATCTTTTAACATCCATATAAGGGGTGATGATATTACTGTTAAGTTGTCTTGTATGTGATTATAATTGATTTCTACATAAATCTGCTCATGGGCTTGTTTCCATATAGGTGTGTATGAATTATTTAACTATAGTGTTATGTTTTTAATAACAGATGAGGTAATATATAAATCAGTATCAGGTAAATTAATTCCACCGTCTTCCCAATCTGGTAAATGTTTATTTAAGGCTATACTGGGTTTATTTGGAAACCATAGAAAATTTAAAATTAGTTTATTGTATCTTTGAATAATATTTGAAAAATTTTGTATTAAGTATAATATTTTGGAAAATATGATTATCTGAATAAGATATAATCTGTCTGCTGTTGAAAAGATATATTTATTCTAGTCACCAATTGTTTGTTCTATTTTGTCTAGTATTTTATTATAGTTAAATATTAGAGAATCTGTTAATTCATTGAGTAGATTTTTTCCCAGATATAATAATTTACTTTCTGTTACTATATATTTGGAAAATCTTTTGTTTATATTATTTTTTTTTACAATTACAGGGCATAATTTTAGTTTTGTTTTCATTAAATTTTAAGCCTGCAATATTTTGAAATTTATTCATGGAGTTAAATAGAGCATTCAAAGACTCATTTGCATCTGAGAGAGTTAACAGTATGTCATCAGCAAAGAGTTGGATTTTTAAGGTTTAACATTTTATTAATACAAATGCCCTTTATGTTATTGTTTGATCTGATTTGATTTGCAAAGGGTTGTATGAGTAATGCAAATAACAATGGTGATAAAGGGCAACCTTGTTTAGTTCCCTTTTTGATTGTTATAGGGCCTGATCTATGCGATCCTAGTTTAACATATGCAGTAGATTTTTCATATAGTATTTGGATAAGATTATTAAAATTAGAAGGAAAGTTATATTCTTTTAAAACTAGTGAAAGAAAGTTCCAGTTAACTGAATCAAAAGCTTTATTAATATCTAATGAGATTACATTTAAATATATGACTTTATGTTTGCTATAATCTAATAATGTTAGTATTCTTTTAATATTATCTGAAGTATTTCTTCCTTTAATAAAACCTGTTTGATCTTTGTGAATTAAGAAAGGAAGAAAGTGTTTGATCCTATCTGCGTATATAGCCATAAACATCTTATAGTCTATATTGAGTAATGATATTGGCCTATATGAGGAACACTGCTTCTTATCTTTATCTGGTTTGATAATTGGGGATATCAATGAATATTTCCAAGAGGGTGGTATATTCAAATCTTTCCTGGCTATATCATATACTTTTAATAATAAGGATATGGCTTGATTGGGTATTAATTTATACATTTCTGGTATCATATTGTCTGGGCCAGGTGCTTTATTTGTCTTGAGCTTTTTAATTTGTGATTTTAATTCTGTCATATTGATTGGTTTGCTTATAATGTCTATTTGTTCTTGTGTTAATTTAATATGAATATTATTTTCGAAGTATTTTTTATATCCTTAGTAGGTGTATCTTGAGTGTTTATGGAATTATCAATGTTAAATTGGAGTCTGAATGCTTCTAAAATATCATTTAGTTCCGTAACTCTTTTGTTAGTATTACAAATAAATATTTCTTTTATTTGCTTAGATTTAATTTTTTTTGTTCTATTAGTTAAGTGTCTCAGGTGTGCTGAATTAGTAGAGTATGAGTTTATTTTTATCTTTTCTAAGTTAATCATTATCTTATGATGTAACAATACTTCTTATTGATTTGTGTAAGTTCTTGAACTTGAGTACTATTACCATTTTGTATTTCCAGTTTCAATTTATCTGCTTTGTTTTGTAAGTCTAGCGTATCTTTATTCCATAACTTCATTTTATTTATGTACCAGGATAATATTTTCCCATATGTAACTGCTTTTAACGAATCCTAGACATATATTTCTAAAATATCTTCTGTGTAATTTATTTCTAGAAAGCTTTTGATTGTTTCTTCATAAAATTCTTTGAAATCTGTCAATTTTGTGATATAGGAAGGTATCCTAGTAATGGGATTTGAATAAAATGGTGTAAGCTCTATCTCAAAGACTATGTCATTATGATCAGATAAGGGACAATTTATAATTTTGACTTTATCAATTTTTGTTATTAGGTCATTGGCAACACATATTCTATCAATTCTAGTGTTAGTTTTATATCTATGAGAATAAAATGTGAAGAATAGGGAGTCTGGTTCTGCAAATTCATTTATATCTTTTAAATACAATGTATCTATAAATTTTGATAGTGCTTTAGAGATAGGTTGTTTTCTTCTTTTAGATTTAGAATCTGTACCTTTTTCATTCATTATACAGTTGAAGTCTCCTGCCAATATCAGGCTACCCTTAGTTAAATGAATTATCTCTTCAAAATGCTGTTTAACTGTTTTTAATCCTAGTCCTGGGATCCAATATAGATTTACTAATGTATAGATTCTCTTATTTAATTCTATTGAAGCTAGACAAAACATACCTGATGTATCTTGATGAGTAGTAATTATTTTAGGTGTTATAGTTGAGTTGCGAAGTAGTATAGCTACTCCTCTTTTTTTGTTTTGTATTGAGAGTTTATTAGCACTGTGTAATTATTAATATTTAAGTTGTTTATATCTCTATCTAATAAGTGTGTCTCTTGTAAGAAGACTATTTGTGGTTTATGTAAGTTTATGTACTTGAATAGGCTTCTCCTTTTATTACTATTATTTAGACCATTAACATTTATGGATAGACATTTCATTTCCTAGTTTTGAGTTTGTTTTATGTGTGAGTTTATGTAAATATTGTTTATTCTTAGTTCCATCTTGGATACAGAATTCAAAAAGCTTTTCTTGTATGTTTTTTGCATGTTTCTGAGTGACACCAAAGTGATAGAATAAAAAAAAACAAAGAACTTACAAACTTGTAATTCTTAACCTTAAAAACCATTCCCTATCGCTATGAGGTAATATACCTCTTTGTTTGGTTAGTGAATCTAACCAAACTTTCTACCCTCACAAATAATGTTTGTATCAGTTTCTCTTATCCTCTTAGTTTTTAAATAAAGATAATTGAATAATATGTTAAGATAATCTAATCAGCTAAAATATATACATATATTCTTTGCTCTTATCTTATTGTAATTCAATAACACTTATTTCTAATCAGGTTTCAAAAAGGTACAAATATTTAGATTAAGGTGGTATCATTTTAAAATAGTTTAGGGTATTAATAAACATCATGTTAAAATCTATAACTGTATGTTGCAGACATCTGTTAAAAACTATTTACTGACATTACTGTATAATACAATACCATTGTTGTGTAAATGTTTTAGACTACTCAAGTCTGAAACCAGTGTTTAAATTAATATTTGCAAAGTCATATTGGAATAAAAACATGAATAGTTCTGAAACCACATCATATTTCATGTTTAACATAAACTGAAATGCAATACAATGTACAAGTATATTAATATTTCTTTAGTAGACATTAAATATGTTCCTCTGATTGCATTTTTCAGCTTTTCAAAGACAATTCACATGGCTGGAGACAACAAAATTAAAATTTAGACATCTCCCTTATCCAAGAGACTACTTATAATGTTGTTACTTGATTGAGTGTTCTGTTGTTAACATTTTTATCAACTTTGAGAGGGACTTTGTATAATCAAAAAGACAGTACAGAGGAAAAACTACAGTGCACTTGACCACATTTTCAAAGCAAACATCTATGTATATCACATATTAACTCTTACAGCTTAGACTGACACTTAACCAGTGAGTTTATCTGCTGACAATAAGTGCTGGAGATATAATTTTGGCTTACTTAACACCAGTAATTTAATCTTATGACTGAATAAAAGTTTAGAATTAAACATCCGGAGCTTCTCATTATAGTATTTAAAAAGTATACTGGAGAACATATCAAAATGATGGAAGCTGCTAAGATTTAAACTATTATGTATGAAAATGTTACAGGTTAAAATTCCTAACCCACTTTGCAGTAAATAGACAAAATGTATTTAAACTGTGGGGTAATACCTTTATTACATCAGAAAGGTGATTAAGAAGCTTGTTTTTCCTCTAACATCAGAGGATAGCTATGGTGATCCATGCACTGCAAGAGTATTATTTATCCCGGTAATTGCTTTATGACTGTATACAGAAATATTTAATTCAAATAATTAACTGGCATTACAACAATGTTTCTCAGAAAAAGTTGTTTTACAGTTAATGACTAGATAGAACGCATCATTGAGAGGATGCACTTATCAAATGTCAAGTGCTTTAGCTATAATATGTGTCCCCTCGCATTAATCCCTGATGAATTTACTGCTTACTAAACTTGCAGACTAATATTGGTGTCTTTTCATGTAGTCATATTGGAACATGAAAATACAGGTCTGCTGATCAGGAACAATCAGGCTCTCAACTGCTAGACAATGCTATACATTTGTCTGCAGAAAGGTTTGAGAATTATGGTTGCATTGTCAAGCATTTTTGTTTACACTAACAGTAACATGATATACCCACATACACTAGTATTGTGTCATTCCTGATAATGCAAAAAGCCAGGTAATATTATAAGAAGGGTGAAGCCACAGCCAGGTAATATAATAAGAAGAGTACAGCCGCAGTCATTATTCAGATGAGTAAATGGGAACAGCATGAGCCATCTAAGGATGGATAGCTCGCTGAGTACCTGCCACAATGTATGTTCACAATGCATGGTAACTTAGTAATAAATTAGGGTGTGGGCTAATCCTCTCCCTCTTCTACTCAAATTGGATTTAATATAATATGTGTGTAGAACACAGATGCTTTGACAAAGTTCAAAGCTATATGGGATATAAATATTGTATAATTGACACATTGGGTTAAATCCTCTGTTGTTATGTTACTTATAGTTGTTTATATGAGTATTGCTTTTACTTTCTCTGTCTAGTATATTATACTGTTATTTAAATGCTTGATTTGCTAAATGTACATTTAACCTTCTTGTTGCATCCCATCTGTCCACTTGGGGGCATATTTTGGTAGCAGGACATTAGTAGTATTTTGTAGGAGCACCAGTGTGGCAAATGGCAATTTTCCTTAAAATAAACCTGCCCATTGCTTGACATTTACTAGTTTCTTTAGAGAATTTGTAAAACAGCAGTGATTCTATTTGCTGATGATTAATTTCTGCTCTTTAAACTCGGCTGTACAAAACATAGTAAGAGATAGCTAAAATGTCTGGAAAACTAAACTGACAGAAAGACAAGAAAATATATGTCCTTATCTATCAAGGTGCTAGGAGACATCAGAAGCCATAAGCTGAAAGTGCTTCAAAAAATATATCTGTGTATATTTAGATGAACCTCATATGTTATTTACATTTCCTTAGAAGGAATTTAGGTTCCTGTATCTTTAAATGTGAACCTAGCTTATTTCCTGACTAGACGTCAATTAGAAAGAGTTAGGGGATGTCGTACACAAGTAAATGCAACAAGCAATAAGTAACTCGAGTTTCTAGTGATGTTTGTGGCTGTTAAATTGTCTCGAGAACCAAGCGGGGAAAGGTATGTGTTTTTTCTTTTTTTCTTTTCCCTTCTCTTACTTCGTGACAAACTCATGTAGTGTGCACGTGAGCACTCTAGTTTGTGGAGTAGTGTTCACAACTATCAAACTTTGCATTTTAAACATGCTATGCCTTATTTCTCTACAAAAGAAAAGACAACAGGATATCTAAGCTAGTCACAAGCATCTCTCAACTCTGGATGTCCGGAGCCACAACACACCTGACTTACAGCCTAAAAATATCACTTAAAACATATTTTTTCACTGTACTATATCAATATGTGCATATGGGTCAAAGGCAGAACATCTTTTAAGATTATTTAAATTAGTCTTATAATACATCTAAACTGAAATACTTAATTTCAAAAGCAACACAATTCCGCCCAGCATTAGCGTTTATCCAAACAGGGGCACTTTTAACTTATAAAAAGTAATGCCGTCAGGGATGTAACTGATAATAAGTTATATAGCAGCCATTACTATACCTATTAAGCAATATAACCATATACTGATTAAAGTATTATAAGTTAATGAAGACTTTATAAAAAGAAGAGAAAAATAAAAACAACAAAACACAAAGAGAGAAAATAAATAAATAAATAAATAAATATACAAATAAATAAATAAATATTTGAGAACATTATTATGCGTTGATTACTCTGATTAAGAATATGAAAATAATAGATGGATAATAATGAAAAACAGAGTACAGTAAGAACTTTTCTTTTGTTGTTAGTATTATTATTTAGATTTTTACAGAATATAACATATGTAAGATTATTTGTCCTATAGTTTTTTTTCTTTTGCTCAACAGTTTTCCATTTATTTACTTCAGCATTTCTTTTCGGTGTACTTATTGTCCAGTCCATAGATTCTTCATGTGTTAGGATGTTGTTGTTGGTAAGGTATTTTATTGCTGAATCTACTGTTTCAAAGATTTTTATTCCATTTGGTAGAAAAACTCTCAGTCTTGCTGGGAATAAAAGATGGACTTTCAATTGCTTTTTCTTCAAGGTTTTTATTATTGGTAGAAATTATTTTCTTTTTGAAACCACCTTTGTAGAATAATCATTGTCAAATCTTATTAATGAATCATTGTATTTGATGGGAGAATTTGCCCAAGCATTTCTTAATATAAGATCTTTATCTTGTGTAGAAAAAAGTCTCACAATTATAGACCTCGGCTTGTTCTTACTTGGAGAAGAAGTATTTCCAGAAGCTGCTAGTGATCTATGCGCACATTCTATACCATATGAAAGAGCATCAGGTATTTTTGCTACATCTGGTATCCAGGTGGTAAGAAAGTTTATCATATTGTCCCCTTCAGATTTTTCTGGTAGACCATATATTCTAATATTATTTCTTCTTGTTCGATTTTCCATATCATCAAACTTTTCTAGTAAATATGTGTTCTGTTGAAGTAAGAATTCAGTTTGTTGTTCTTCTATTTGGACTCTAGTGTCAATGTCACTTAATGACTGTTCAATAAGTGATATCTGTCCTTTCTGGTGTGTAAACATGTCTTGAAGCTGTTCCAGTTGTTGTTGTGAGCACTTTTCTTTAAAAGTATCTATTTTATTGTCCATCTTGTTGATTTTTATTGTAAGTTCCTGTATATTTGTAATGAGAGATTGCAGGTCTTTTTTGAGAGAAGAGTCTTGTGCTGTATTTCTTAGATGATTCATGCTGTAAAGCTGATATTGGTGCTGATTTTCCAGTAATTAATTTGACAGGAATTATTCAAGTTCTGACAATAAAATTTTTCTTATAGATGCTCAAAGTTATTAGAAATAAGTTAGTAATAAATATGTCTTCAAATTAAATATTATTTTGTAAAATTCCTGTCAGGAATTGTATTGAGGTAAGAGAGCTGAAATGAAGTGCAGCTATCATTTCAGCATCCTAGCCACGCCCCTCTCAAACAAGAGATGATTGACTTCAACAATTGGATCAACTACTGGTGTCATTTTAAGAGGATCACTTGGTATTAGCCCAGAGGGAGATGGTTGACTGTCTTACCTGATTTGTCAGGAATGGGTCTGCACCTCTCATCCTAGGGCTTTTGTATATTGGCCAAGACCTTCTCTAACCCCATAAGGCCTTTTGTTTGCTATGTCAACCTGCTTATTCTACCAACTTAGTCAAACAAAGCAGTGTAAGGGTGGTGCTGCTCAGTGCTAGCATCCTGTATAAGAAACTGCCATCCTTAGGAGCCTACCTAAACACAGAAAATCTAGACATCTGTGTAATTACTGAAACATGGCTCTATTTGAGAGATACAAAAAATGGCCAGCACAGTGTATGAGAGAATAATATATTACAAAAACATACCAGTTTTGGCTAAACGCCTTCTTCAGTGTTATTACATTCAGAATAATGATCCACTTTTTAAATATTTGTTGCACCAATCACTTCATTCGCCTCATAAATAATTCATGACATTTAAAGAGATACATATTGTAGGGCTCATATATGAATACATATCAAGAGACTTGTTCTAATTCTATGACATATATATTCCTATAAACAAATGGATGTAGATGCCATACTATAATTAAATATAGAAATATATATCTGACAAAAATCTAGTCAGCTTAATTAAAGATGTTAATTTCAGTCAGATAAAGACAAGGCTACCAAATTAAATAGTGCAAATATAATGCACCATTCTGAGTATTTTTTACCAGTTACATTAGTCACTTATAAAACATTTAAAAAATTACATTATGTAAAGCTCACATGTAGACAAATACTATAGGGACAAAAATCTAGTCAGCCTTATTAAAGGTGTTAATTTCAATCAGGTAAAGACAGGACTGCCAAATTAAGTAGTCCAAGGGTAATGCACCATCCTAAATATTTTTTACCAATCACATCATAGACGTTTAAAGAAGTACATTATATCGAGTCCACATGTAGACAAATAACATAGGGACCTGTCATAATCAAATGAGTATGTTATAATTAAATATATAAAAAAAGTCTATCTGTCCAACAAATCTTAAAGCATAAGTATCTGTATACAAATAAACCATAATCAGGTTTATAGGACCATGTATATCAGACAAAAAATTCACAAATATTATTAAAGATGTTCATTTAAACCAGGTGAAAAAAGACCACCAAGTTTGATAATCCATATACGTTCCTTTATGTTAAGTATATTATGCCAACCACCTTTCATATTTCTACTTGCCATAAGTCTGTCAATAATGGTAAATTTAAAACAAGCTGTTGGATGATGGATGGAATGCTTATATACAGCATTCGAGATGTTTTTATTTCTGATAGCACTCATATGTTCAGAAATCCACAATTTAAGTGGACGAGATGTTTGGCCGACATAAAAGGCAGAACAAGTGCAAATTGCAAGATAAATAATCCAATCAGAACTACAATTTCCCAGAATATTAATATGAACATTTTTTGGCATATTCCTACTGGTGAACTCCTTGACTTGATTAACATACCTGCAGAAAGAGCAATGGCCACAGAGAATGCAACCAAGAAGGGCCCTATGCTCGAGTGCTTGTTTGTAATGGAACCAATCTTAAACTATATTTATATTGATTCAAGATACTCCCTAGACTTACTCCTCTCCTAAAAGAAAAATGACACCTGTCCCCCAGTATACTTGAAAGGTGTTCATCAGCCATAAGAATGTTCCAATGTTTATGGATCAAATGAACAAATCTATTTGTGTTGCACGCATATGTCGTAACAAATCTAATAACATTGTTATTACTATTATGTTGTTGAAATTGTAATAAATTATTCTTATCCTGCATAAGTGCTAATGTACTAGCCTGAATAACTTGATGCCGATTGTACCCTCTATTACAAAATCTATTAACAAGGTGAAGACTTTGACTTTCAAAGGTCACGATGTTAGAACAAATGCAATGTATCCTAAAAAAACTGAGATTTCAAAATATTGTGTACAGTATGTTTAGGATTGCAACTAGAAGCAAGTAACATATTATTGGAACTAAACTGTTTCTTGTAAACATCACTGGACAGTGTACCATCATCTAAACAGTTATTTGGACATTCAAAAAAGAAATGGATTTGGTATCATAATGGACTGTGAATTCAATACCCAACTTATTTTCATTGAGATATTCAACAAATTCTTGGAGATAACTAGAATCAGCTCTACAAATTAGGCAACAATCATCAAGATATCTCAGCCAAATATCAGTTTCATCCAAAAATAAGTTATGATCACAATCATAAATAATTTGTTCTAACTAGCCCATGAATAAATCAGCATAGATGGGTGAAAAAGATGCGCCCATCGCAGTATCTTTTAGCTGTAAATAACATCTATCATCAAAACAGAACACATTTTTGGTTAGCACATATTCAGCTAAACATATCAAAAACGTGTTGAATCCAGGGCTATACATAGGAATTTTATCCAACCAATACTGTGAAGCAGTTAAACCTGCCTAATGAGGTATACTGGTATATAATGATTTAGATTCATAGGTAGGTAGGGCAGTAAAGGGTGGTGCAGAGGTTAGCGTTGCTGCCTCACAGCAAGAGGTTCTCCGGTTTGATCCTCGGCTGGGGTGCCTTCTGTGTGGAGTCTGCATGTCCTCCCTGTGGTCATGTGGGCTTCCTCCAGGTGCTCCAGTTTCCTCCCACATCCCAAAGACATACTGTAGGTGGATTGGACACTCTAAATTGGCCCTAGGTGTGCGTGCGTGCGTGTGCCTTCTGTGGAAGGTTGGGAGCCAGGCTGGCAACTCGACGCTGTAAAAATCCACTGCCAATCATGAGCGGACAGGTGATCCGCTGTGGCAACTCGTAACCCGGAAAAAGCCAATAGAAGAAGAAGAAGGTTCATAGGTAGGTACTAGGCTATGGGCCCAAGGGCCTAAGTAAGCCTAGTCAGCAAGGTTCCCTGGCTTATGCCACCCAAGAAAATTATTTTCCTGTGCCCCTGTTGAGCAGAGCCACAGAAGTGACCCCCTGGGTGTATTTCCCATTTCCCATCCACTCATCAAGATTTTTCTTGAAGAGTGCTAATGAGGAACTTTGCTTGACATAGATGGGTAGCTTGTTCCAGAGTATGGGAAGTCTCTGGGACAGGAATCAATCCCTCCTGCATGTCTTGTTTACTGTGGTGACAAGGTTTAGGTCCATAGAGCGTGTAGCTCAGAGGGATTTGGATTTCTTTAGGTGTAGCATAGCATGTCCAACAAGTCTGGTTTTGGCATACCTTTATATGTTAGGCAGAGATCACCTTGGAGTAGGTGATATGCTATGGAGTAAAGCTGGAGTTTTTTGAGATGATCAGTGTAGGGCATGTGTTTGAGGCCAGTAATCCTCTTTGTGAGGTACTTCTGTGGCCTTTCCAGCTGCTGCAGATGTCTTGTGAGATACATTCGAAAAGGGGCGTCATACTCTATAATGGGTCTAATGAGTGTCGGGTAGAGGGGAACAATGACTTCTTTTTTCCTGGATGAGAACCTTTTTGTGATGAGGTGTGCCACATAGAAGGATTTCCTGATGTGATTATCAAAGGAGAGACTAGTGTCCACCTGGGTCCCAAGGTCTCTTATCACACATTCAGCGTTAAGTAGACTGCCGCCTATGTGGAAGTTCATGGGTACTGAGGTTTTACCAAAGGGGATGACAATGCACTTTTTGGCATTGAGCTTGAGGCCATGGCTCTGACACCAGGCATCTGTCTCAGTGAGGCCCTTCTGTAGGATGTCCACATCATTTGGGGACTCGACTATGGCTCTTAGTTTGCAGTCATCTGCGAACTTCATTAGCCAAAGGCCTTCTGTGTTACCTTGTACTTCAGAGAAGTAGATACCAAACAGGAGAGGTCCCAGGACTGAACCCTGTGGTACTTCACTCATCACTGGTTTGAAGTCAGATTTGGAGTCTGCAACTTTTACAGTGTAGGTTCTGTCAGTGAGCCAGATGGCAACCCATCTTGTGACATAGGGATTTATACCTAGTTTAGTGAGTTGAGCTATAATTCCAGAATGGGGAATGGTGTCGTAAGCCTTGGCGAGATCAAGATAGGCTGTGTGAGCCACCTCACTCTTGTCTACGGCTTTGGTGACTGCCTCAAAGAAGTCGATCAGGTTCAGGAGGCATGATCTGCCTTTCACAAACCCGAACTGGGTGGGGTCCAGAATTTGGAGGTTACCAATGTCTTTGTTTATGAGTTCCATGATGATAGATTCCATAGCCTTACAGACCAGGCTTGTCAGGCTAATCGGGCGATAGTTCTTGGGATCAGTGGTGGCTCCCCATTTGTGGTGTGGGATAACTGTTGCTGTGCACCATTCAGTGTGCACAAAGGCTGATGTGAGGCTATGATTGAACATGGTGCTTAGGTGGGGAGCCAGTTTGTTCTGAAGTTCGTGCAGAATGCTGCCTGGAATGTTGCCTGGTCCCATGGATGCTGTGTTTTTGGCTTTAGAGAGTGCAGCTTTTCCTGTGTAGTTGTGATTACAGGGACTCTGCATTCTTCCTGTATAGATATGGGCCCATTAGGGGGTGAGAGGGGGGTAAAGTTAGCACTGAACCTATCTGTCAGGATGTTGGCAATATCAGTTGGTTCTGTAATTTTCATGCTGGTCTGCTGTAACTCAGAGCAGATCTGAGTGTTGCCATTGAGATTCTTGACATAGCTATAGAATTCTTTTTGGTTGTCCCTAGAATCAGTGGAAATTTTGTTTTCGTAGCTAGCTTTGGAGGAATCTTATAAGGGATCTCAGCTTCTTACTGAGGCTGACCAGGGAGCTCCTCCACTCATGGGATTTTACTCACTTTTGCAACAGTTTATTCCTTCTGTTGTAGAATTTGTTTATGGCAGGGGACCACCAGATTTGCTTCCTTTTTTTGGAGGATAGCGTCTTGGTTCTGTTTGGGATAGCATGATCCATGCACTCGTATAAGTGCTTATAGAGTGCATTTGTGTAGGATTCAGCAGTCGTAACTGTACTGTCTATCTGCATTGATGTCATGAAGTTTGCCACTTCTGTCTTAAGAAGCATGAAGTTGGCTTTGGAGAAATTTTTTACCGTGGTTTCCCTAATGGGTGGTGGGGGCGGGATGTGGATATCTAGCGTGATTAGCTTATGGTCGGATCTGACCAACGAGGAGTTGACTTCAGGTGTAGAACACTGGTCAGTCATGTTGGTAATGACTAGGTCTAGGATATTGTTGCTCTTGGTGGGGGTGTGGATAAGTTGCTCCAGGGCATTGGAATTTATGAATTCTAGAAAGCGTTGAGCTAAGGAGTTGGTACATGAGTAGTTTTCCCAGTTAATAGTGGAGTAATTGAAATTGCCCATTATTAGATTGTTTGATTGAACCCTAATATTTTCCAGTATATCAAGAAAAGATGAGTGAGAATCCTGGGGCATGGTGGGGAATCTGTAGCAAGCTACAATTTGGATTGCAGTTTTGCCCAGAGTTAGTTGCACTTGGATAACCTCGGATGCATTATGCAAGCTTACCCATTATCCAACCTGTTTCTAGTTGGGAGTCAGAAATGATGGTCATCAATTGGGTAGTATCTTGAATGCTAGTTCTAACACCTTGAAGTAAGGGCTTCAAATACATGGTAAGGAAAACTGATAATGGTTCTGTCAAAGATCCATGGCCAGATACTATAGGTCTGCCCGGCGGTACCTGTGGATTCTTATGTATTTTGGGAAGTAAATATAAATGCTGTGGTAATGGATCTGAAACAGTTAAATGACTTTGTTTGTTTATTAAGTATACCTTCACTTAAGGCTAAATTCAAAAACTTATCTATTTCTAGTTTGAACTTACTAGTAGGATCAATAGTCATATGAGTATAAAAATGAACATCAGAAATTTCATTAGCTGCTTCAGCCAAATACATAGACCCATCCAAGACCACAACTGAACCCCCCCCCCCTTGCCAGCTGGAATAATAACAATATTTTTATGTCGAAGATTTTCAAGTGCATGTTTTTCTGCTAACATAAGATTGTGCCAACCCTTGGAAGTATATAGATCAGGGGAAAAATATAAATCTTTCAGAATACATTTTTGGAAAATCTTCACGTTTGTTAACTGGAGGAATAAAAGTAGATTTATGAAACTTGAAGCTAGATGTTGAGTCGTATACAGATGTCAGTTTATCAGACTTATCAAAGAACAACGTTACATTTAAATTCCTACAAAATGACATAACATTCTTAACCAAATCCTGTTCATTCACAACAAAACCAGGCGCAAAATTTAAGCCCTTAAGTAAATTCTTCTCCACATCAGATAATCTCGTAGAAGAAATATTGTGTATCTTACCATCCCCCACTAATGTGGAATCAAATGATGAAGTAGTGTCTCTAATGAGCCTACTTGATCGATGTTTCCTGCCACCCCTCCTTCTAACCCTAAAGGGTTCGACACGGTGGGTTGGCTACTATTAACTGTGAAGGTCACATTGCGTCTTTTATTTTTTTAGTGACCCCCCCCCTCCTATCTATGGTCTAATTCAATGTCACTAAATGAAGATGAATCATCTCCTGAAGTGTCACTAGTAGACAAATTACTTTGTTGCTTAAGAATAGACTTTGGTCGATTTCTTTTAGTTCCCCACATAAGAATTATCTTGTTTGGAAAATTGAACCTTTTTATATTGCTCAAATGGCTTACCTATGTTGTAATCTCACATATCTCTATTATATTTTTGAACTTTTCCATTTTTTAACTGTGTTTCAAAATCAATCAAATCTCTAGTTAACTTCTGAAATAATGTCTTGTATAGGGGGTGGCCCTCCATCTGTTTGGCCTCCTCACATATTTGTGTAACTTCTGATATAGAACTGGCTATTCTTCATTCATAAAAAGAATGCAAAATGTCAACAACTCGAGAAGAAGCACATTGCTATGCCACTGACCATTCAGTAGCTAGTATATCATCAACCTGTCCAACCAATGGTTGTAACCTAATACGTAACCCTCTGGGTGTGATACCTTGACGTTTATATGCTTTAAACAATCGTAAATGCCACACATTGGATCTAAGATTTTTCATAGATTTTGTCAGTTAGAAAACACATTTGTACATTGGGTTGTAGAATTAGAATTCTGAGACCTACTACACTCATTATCAAAGCCAAAGACCTGAAGATCATCCTTGTCAGCAGACAAGCCCTGTAATATTGTGAGCAGATCCATAATAAAGCAATGATATGGGTGTAGATAATGATGGATTTATTAGAGATGAATTTAGCTCCACCACTGAACAAAACTGAACACTGGTCAACAGATATATATATATATATATATATATATATATATATATATATATATATAAAAAGAAAAAAAATCCACTGCAAGTAGACAAACAGCACAATGGCAAAATTCCACTTATGTACACATAACATAAACAGACTGAAACAGATATGCCGCCTAATCTCAACGTGTCCTATTCAATAGTATTAACATAAATTCAAACAATTATTCATGCAGCAGTTCCTCTCAGCATGTTTTCATGGGTCTATATCATGAGATTGACATCTTAAAATGTCAACTCTCAGTTGTTCGACACAAAAATGTCGAACTCCAACTTTCCCGAATGGCCAAATCACTAATTTTTTTCCAATGGAAAGAAATTGGTTGGCCAAACACCAACGCCACACAAAAGTAAACATATTTAAGAGGGGGGGCTTTGCCCCCCCACACCCCCCAGCATGGGGGGCTGCACCCCCACATATCCCCCATAACTACATAGTCTAACTCCGAGAACGTACTACAGCTAGGGAAAGGGCAGGTGTAACAGAACGGACAACCTTTCAGGAAAGTTGGAGTTTGACATTTTCGTGTTGAACAAATGAGAGTCAACATTTTAAGATGTCGCTCTCATGGTATAGACCCCGTTTTCATTATAAAGAACTGTTATACAATAAATAGAACACTAATCTTATAGCAATTCTGCTCAACACATATACTGTAATTCACTGGTATAAAGAGTATTAAACATAAAAACCTATACATACATCAATCACCTAAAGTAAACCACTCTACCAAGCTCAGGTGAAAATAGTTCTACATGCAGCATTTCTGCTCAAAATGCATAAATATGTTTATTTATTGTGAACTAAGTATCGATCAAACAACCAACATATACTGTAAATCTCTGGTATAAAGAGTATTAAACATAAAGTCCTACATATATATATATATATATATATATATATATATATATATATGTATCAGTCACCTAAAGTAAACCACTGTACCAAGCTCAGGTAAAATAGTTCTACATGTAGCAATTCTGCTCATCATGCATAAATATGTTTATTGTAGAAGTAAATATAAAGATTTGTGTATCAAATGGCAAATAATGCCAATAGTCCTGTTACCAAAGTAATAGCATAATTAAAAAATGAAGTCAAACAAAGACCAGTGAACAACATGTATAACAGCTGGAGGAACAAAATTCCACAAGTCTCTGAAAATTGCAAAATCAACTACCTAATTAATAACAGTCCACCAAGAGTTATATAGAACTAATGGCTCTGTAACCCATATAGAAAATGCTGTTACATCCAATGTATAATAACAGACCAAAAGAAATTAGGTCTAAACACAAAATTTGGCATATGACATTTCCAAACAGTATGTTGACCAGAAAAAACACTATTAGCCCTTAAATATATCTTATCTCAAAAGTGATAGACTATAGGTGTTACATTCAATTTTACATGAATTAGATAACACTGAAATAATATAGATAAATAATAGCTAACCAAATTGTCAAAAAATCAGATTGTAATAATTCAAAGTGCTAAACACATAAAATATATGTATTTGCTAATCAGATATTACAAGATATATAATAATTCAGAGCCATAAGCATATATATATATATATATATATATATATATATATATATATATATATAAACATATGCTTCACAAATAGCTAAAGTTCTTAGCAGATGTTTGCATGAAATTGTCAAGCCTAAAGGTCGACAAAATTAAAGGAACACTGAAGAGCCCCCCATATATAATGGCACTTTCAAAAGAACAAAGCAAATTGTATAATAATACATTTAAATCAAACCAAACTAACTATATTCACATATTACTCAAATGAGAAATTCAAAAACAAACTAATAGTCCCAATTTGGTAGTTCCCTAAGGTCCATTATCCACAGTCAAATTCTTCCACATAAAGAAGAAGGAAATTTATGTTGAAAAATTCACGGAGAAAAAAACACTATTCCCTTCCGTTTGAGCAAAGTCCCATGTAGCTAGCATTGGACACTGTTAATGTGGTGAAGAATATCACAAAATCTACACACAAGTCCCAGAGAATCAGGTTATTAATTTCCAACAGCATACACCTTCATAAAGCAAAATTCACAAATCCAAGGCAATTAGGTACAATTCCAAACATAAAGGAAGAAATATGGAAAGTAGACTGCAATCCCACTCAAAGGTTGGCAAAAAGAAATATTAATTTTTAATGGCTTGTTAACCATGAATCCAAGGCCTGTGGTCTAATCATTCCTGAGACAGTACATTCACTCGCTCACAGTAGTGTACGTCATAAATTAACTTTGTTTCGAAGAAACCACTTGTAAGTGCTTTTCATATTGAAAAATATAAAGTCCCCCTAAAAACGTCCTAATAATGAATACGGAAGTCAAAATAGCAAAAATGAACAGCCGCAATGCTACATGAGTCAAGTGAAAACGTACCAGTGTAGTGTATTCATCAACAAAACTTTATCCCAACAAAAGGAAGGGACAAACAAAAACATGCTAGCAAAGTGCAAAAAACCTATAAATATATTGCTCGGATAACCAATAGCATAAAAATTCTCTCAAACCAAAACCACAGCGAAATCCGAACTAGTAGCTAAGACAACATTATTTCACAAGTAGGCAAGTGCACGGCTCCACAAAAATATATGTAAATACAAAAAATGGCCAGCAGAGTGTATGAGAGAATAATTTATTACAAAAACATACCGGTTTTGGCTAAACGCCTTCTTCACTGTTATTACATTCACAATAATGATCCACTTTTTAAATATTTGTTGCACCAATCACTTCATTCACCTCATAAATAATTCATGACAGTTAAAGAGATACATTATGAAGGGCTTATATATGAATAACATATCAAGAGACTTGTTCTAATTCTATGACATATATATTCCTATAAACAAACTGATGTAGATGCCATACTATAATTAAATATAGAAATATATATCTGACAAAAATCTACTCAGCTTAATTAAAGATGTTCGTTTCAGTCAGATAAAGACAAGGCTACCAAATTAAATAGTCCAAATATAATGCACCATTCTGGGTATTTTTTACCAATAACATTAGTCACTTATAAAAAATTCAAAACAAAACATTTAAAAAAATTACATTATGTAAAGCTCACATGTAGACAAATATCATAGGGACAAAAATCTAGTCAGCCTTATTAAGGGTGCTCATTTCAATCAGGTAAAGACAGGACTGCCAAAGTAAATAGTACAAGTATAATGCACCATCCTAAATATTTTTTTCCAATCACATAATATAAGTTTAAGGAAGTACATTTTATCGAGTCCACATGTAGATAAATAACATAGGGACCTGTCATAATCATGTGAGTATGTGCATGTTATAATTAAATATATAAAAAAATGTCTATCTGACTTACAAATCCTAAAGCATAAGTATCTGTATACTCATGCTAACGTCTGCTAAGAAATTTAGCTGTTTGTGACTCATACGCTTATATATATATATATATATATATATATATATATATATATATATATGTATATATACTTATGGCCCTGAATTATTATATATCTTGTAATATCTGTTTAGCAACTACATATATTTTATGTGTTTAGCACTTTGAATTATTACAGTCTGATTTTTTGACAATTTGGTTAGCTATTATTTATCTATATTATTTCAGAGGGTTGTCTAATTCAGGTAAAATTGAATGTAACACCTATAGTCTATCACTTCTGAGATAAGATATATTTAAGGGCTAATAGTGTTTTTTTTTTCTGGTCAACATGCTGTTTGGAAATGTCGTATGCCAAATTTTGTGTTTAGACCTAATTCTTTTGGTCTATTATTATACATTGGATGTATCAGCATTTTCTATATGGGTTACAGAGCCATTCGTTCTATATAACTTTTGGTGGACTGTTATTAATTAGGTAGTTAATTTTGCAATTTTCGGAGACTTGTGGAATTTTGTTCCTCCAGCTGTTATACATGTTGTTCACTGGTCTTTGTTTGACTTCATTTTTTTGATTATGCTATTACTTTGGTAACAGCACTGTTGGCATCGTTTGCCATTTGATACATATATCTTTATATTTAGTTCCACAATAAATAAACATATTTATGCATGTTGAGCAGAATTGCTACGTGTAGAATTAGAAGTTATGTACTCACTATAACGTTCCATGTTTGTTGTTCATCTCGCCTATATTCTTACTGGTTGGGTTCAGAACCAAGTATCAGTTCCAACTCGGCCTGATACAAAACCTTGAGAGCTTCCATTTGCGCGAGGCTAACCCCTATCCCATGATGCATAGGGTAGAATATCCAGATCTTGTTTGCAAATTAAAGCAGAAGTAATATCTATACATGTTTATAAACACAGCATGTCTAACTGAAGAAAGGGGGAAATCAGAGCCTCCAAATCCAACATAACTATATATATATATATATATATATATATATATATATATATATATATATATATATATATATATATATATATATATACACACACACACACACACACACATATATATATATATATATATATATATATATATATATATATATATATATATATATATATATATATATATATATATATGTGTGTGTGTGTGTTTGTGTATGGATTCACTTTATGAGCTCGAAATTCTGAAATCTCGAATTTCAGAATCACGAGCACATAAAGTGGAAAATCCAAATACCCAAAACCACACAATCATGAAGCCCTAAATCCTGAAACAGCAAAACCGTGAAATTCAAACTCCCAACACTTTCAAACACCAATACAACACATACGCACACAACTAAACAACACACACCTTACCTTATTATATGCAGGGGGCAAGCCCTCCTGCAGTCCCCCACATGGGGGGCTGCACCCCCCACACTCCCGCTACTTAAATATTCTAACTCCAAGGTCGCACTACGTACACACACACAAAACACCACTACACAAACTATATTCTTCTGGCACACACACATCACAGTAGCAACACATACTAACACACACTACAGCCCCTACCCAACACCCTTACACATAAACACTTACCTGAATCCACGAACACAGCACAACACCAGAAACGCTAATTCAAAATCTCCCACATTCATAATTTTGAATTTCGCACTTCTGGGGTTGCAATCTTCCAATCCTTCCACTTTATCAGCTTGAGCGTCTGAAATTCGAGATTTCAGTATTTCGAGCTTATAAAGTGTGCCTATATATATATATATATATATATATATATATATATATATATATATATATATATATATATACATATATACACACATACATATATATACATATATCTATACATATATACACATCTATATATATAAGGCTATCCGCCCGATCTTCCAGGAGCAAAGGGGGAGGAAGGTGGATGGGACGCAAGAATATAGGTAAGATGGACAGCAAGCATGGAACTTTATGGTGAGTACATAACTTCTAAATGCTATGTTGTCCTATCTCGCCATAATTCTTGCTGGTTGGGACAGCATCCCTAGCACCTTCATCCCTGGTTGGCTCATGAAAACAGACTCCTCAGTACAGTGGACCCAAAGGAAGACCTGTTATGGGAAGCCACGTCTACTTTGTAATGGGTAATAAAGTTATGAGGTCTCACCCAAGTGGCAGCTGCGCAAACTGAGTCCATAGGAAGTTTAGCTTGAAAGGCAGAGGACGTTGCCACCACTCTTGTGGAGTGGCCCTTAACTTTGCCTGGTAATTGTCTGTTATTTATGCTGTATGAGTAGGAAATGCAATCTGTAAGCCATTTTGACAACGTAACTTTAGAAACCGGCAATCCTTTCCTTTTGTCTGAAAAGGAAACAAAAATTTGATCTGACCTTCTGAAATCTTTGGTTTTATGCAAGTAGAAGCAAAGCTGTCTGTGTACATCTAGTTGATGTAATTTATATTCTGCTTGTCGCAATAGCTGGGGAAGAACACAGGAAACTCAATAGACTGATTCAGATTGTCTTCCAAACATATCTTGGGTAAGAAAAAAGGGTTAGTTCTTAAGGATACTCTATCTTTGTGAATAATTATATAAGGAGAGCATATAGAAAGAGCTTGGAGTTCTGACACCTGTCTAGCAGAGGTGATGGCTACCAAGAAAAGAGTTTTCCAAGATAAAAACTTTATATCACATGATGATGCGGGTTCGAAAGGTGGCAAAATTAAGGAAGTTAAGACAAAATTTAGGTCCTAAGGGGCTGGAGGTTCTCTGACTGGGGGCCTTAATAGGAAGGTACCTTTTTAAAAGGCCTTGCATAGCTTGTGGGACATGATAGACAATCCCCTCTCACCAATATGGAAATTATATATGGCTGCTAGTTGTACCCTGTTGGTACCTGCTGCTGCACCCTCATCAGAAAGTTCAGAGAGAAACTCTAGAACTGCTGTGATGGGAACTGTGAAAGGTTCTGTATTGTGTTTAATGGCCCAGCATGAAAACCTTTTCCATTTACTTGAATACAGTTTCCTCATAGACTGTTTGTGGGGAAAAAGCAAGATAGGATGGTGCAGTGGTGCAGCGGTAGCATTGTTGCCTCACAGCAAGAGGTTCTCTGGTTCGATTCGCAGGCTGGGGTGCCTTCTGTGTGGAGTCTGCATGCCCTCCCTGTGTTCGTGTGGGTTTCCTCTGGGTGCTCCTGTTTTCTTCCACGTTACAAAGACATGCTTCTGGATCATTTCTCCATGGGCCTCTGCTGAAAATTGGCTTCGTTCCAAGTCGGACATTTCCAGTTAACAAATGTTAAATAAATAAATAAAAATATGTTTAGCTGCAGGGGAAAATCATAACACCTGGCTATAAATGAAATTGGGGCAACCATACTGTCACCTTGAGGGCCTGGATGGACTAATGGAACGTTCCCAACAAGTGGATTAAAAGGTCTGGGACTGGGTCCAGAATCCACTGTTCCTCTAGGAGATGGGCCCAGAGAAAGAGGAACCAATTTTTTTGCAGCCAGTAAGGTGCAATGAGTATCATAGTGCTGTTCAATGTGCTGCTTTCTGAAGTACTTTGTGTATTAAGGGGAAGGGTGAAAAGGCATAAAGAAATCCTGAGGGCCAATCATGAATTAATTTATCCCTTGGTGACTTCCCCGGGGGGGGGGGGGTGAGGGCAAAGGAGCTGCTGCATTTAGTGCTCATGGAGGTGGCAAAAAGTTCACAGCAAGGCTGGCCCCATTTGTGAAAGCTCTCTTCTGCAATTTCTAGCTTCAAGGACCACTAGTGAGGCAACAGAAATGCTCTGCTGAGATTATCCACTATCACACTGGATTTGCCTGGGATATGCATTGCTATCAGAAAACATTGAGAAGCAACAGCCCATTGCCATACCCATTGTGCCTCTTGACATAGGGGATATGATTGGGCTTCTCCCTGCTTGTTTATGTACCACACTACTGACATGTTGTCTGTCTGAATTGCAATAGTTCCTATCGGAAGAGAGTCTTGAAATGCCTGCAATGCATATAGCACTGCTCTCATCTCTAGGACACTGATGTGAAAGTGGTTCTTGTGTTCTCGCCATAAACCTTGGACAGCCTTTTCCAGCTAATGCCCCCCCCCTCCCAATCTGGGAAGCATCCATGGTCAGTACTGCTGTCAGCTGTGGAAATACAAATGGGTGGCCCAAGGACAACTGTTTCACTTGCAGCCACCAGAGAAGATCTTTCTTGCATGAGTCCATAATGATTATCTGATGTGACAGAGGTAGATCTTGCACTGGCCATTGGGAAAAGAGTAACCACTGTAGGACCCTCATGTGCAGCCGTGCTAGAGGAACTAGAAGAATTGCCGCTGCCATGATACCCAGAACCTGTAACACATACCTCACTTGAAACTTTCTTTTTGACATCAAGGTCTTGATTTGACAGTGAAGGGACTGAATTCTCTTGGGGGTAAGTTTTGCCACCATTTCTGTTGACTCCAATTCTGTGTCTAAGAAAGTAATATGCTGTGAAGGCGGCAAGGCAGACTTTTTGAAATTTATTGTAATGCCTACTTGGCACAAAGAAGTATTGTTTCATCTCTTGCTTGCAATAGTAGATGCTTGGTGGTGGTGGTCAGGAGCCAGTCATCTAGGTATGGAAACACACGAATCCTAGATATCTCAAGTGAGCTGTAACCACTGCCATGCACTTGCTAAACACTCTGAGGGCTGTAGTGAGACTAAAGGGCAGGGCTAGAAATTGGTAATGACTGGCTCCCAGCTGAAAGTGTAAGTGTCTCCTGGATCGCCTGTCCATTTTTATATGGTAGTATGCATCCTGGAGATCTATCAGGCACATCCAGTCATCTTTCCAGAGAAAGGGAAATATAGACTGCAGTGTTGACATCCGGAACTTTGATTTTTTTACAGATCCATTCAATCTGCTGAGATACAAAATGGGTCTCCGGTCCCCTGTCTTTTTTGGAACTAAAAAGAACCTTGAGTAAGGTCCAGATCTAATTTGTTCTGTGAGGATCTCTTGGATGACTCTTTTTTTTGTAGCAACTTTTGTACCTCTGAAGTTGCCTCATCCCTCTGACTGGGAGGGGTGTCCGGAATGGACTGATTTACAGGAGGGAGAGTGGAAAAGGGAATGTAGTAACCTCTGGATATGATTGTCTGTACCCATTTGTCCTGAGTGATTTCCAGCCAGGCGTTTGGGTACAGAGATAAGCTTCCCCTGACTGCCTCCAGAGAAGAGCAGGTGGGCCTCCTTTCAGGAACACTGGAAGGGCCTGCTAGAGAATGTATCTCTGTCACCCTGATTCTGTGGACCCCCTCTGCTGAGAGGTTGGTGTCTTCCATAGTTACTTCCCCCTCTGCCCCTGGGAGAAGTTTCACCACGTGCTTCAGAAAAACCTTTTTGGGACTTGCGGAATCACATCTTCCCACCTTTCTGACCTTTGGGATAAGGTCTAGATGGGGTGGAAAAATGGACTCCAATGGCAGACAAGGTTTTCCCTTCCTGTTCACCCCTTGTTAAAGTTTCTTTCACCTTTGGTCTGAAGAAGGATGAACCATCAAAGGGTTGGTGAAGGAAGGCTTGAAGGGTTTGGCAAAATTGCATAAACGCATCCAGGAATGCCTCCTCAAGGAAATTCCTGTAGCTGCTGCATATGAAATCAGTCTCATGGAGGAGTTAACAGCTGATTTGAGGGTAGAGAGCTGTAAGTAAACTTTATCTGTGATTCCCGAAGCTACAGTACCCTGAAGAGTATCTTCTAGCTCTTTGAGGAGATCTCTTTGAAGCCTCATAAAATGGGTCAAGTAATTCAGCGACCACAGACTAAAGGCCACTGATGAAAAAGCATGCTTTCCATATCTATTCATAGTCTGTGACTCTTTATTAAGAGGATGAATAGATAAGGAGGTCTCTGATAACTCATTCTTGGTGGCCGCCACCACCACCACTGCATCTACAGGGATGTCTTTTGGTTAGAAACTCTTTCTCAGCGGGAGCAGTGATAAATTTATTGGGCCTCCATGGAACAGGCTCCACTGTATCAGGGGAAATCCAGGCCTTACGAGAGATCACATTCATCAACTGGTCGTAAGGGGAGACACCCAGGAGGTGGAAGGGTGAGACCCAAAACCCTCCAGCTATACCGATTCATCCTCTGAAGGGTTGGTGGGCTTCCAGACACCCTTCTGTTTCAGGATCTTAAGGATGTCAGCAAAAGAGACATCCTCAGATGGGGACCACGGGGACCCTTCTGAATCATCCAGATTGGTATCTGACATGACAGACTCAGGGGATTCTATGTGCTTCTGCTTGCACAGTCTTTTCTGAGGGACTTCCTCAGAGGGATACTCTGGTGAAGTTTCAGAGGAGACAATGCTGTCTGCAGGGGCTTCCTGAGGCTCTGGGTCTCTACTTTTGGAAGGAGGAGGTGATGATGAGACCAACACTGGTGCCTGGGAGAAAAGAGAAACTAGGCCTGAGAGTGGTACTGTCAGGTGTGACAGCACTCTCTCCATCAGCTCAAAAGCCCCCTTGCTACACCCTGAAGAGATCCCCCACTCCAGAGAGGCAGAGGATTGGCTCCAAGGCAGAATGGGTGGCTCCAAAGCTGATGCAAGAGCTGAGCTCATCCTTGCCGAGTCACTGAGGGTGGAGTCGGATAGGACAACTGTCCATGCCGACTCCCCTCTCTGGACCTGACGAGTGAGCATTGGCTCCCAGACTCTTCGAAAGGAAGGAGATCTAGCCCTCTCCAGAATGGGTGATCTCAATGTTGGAGTGACTGGCTCCAAGACCAGATACCATCTCCTAATCGGTAACTCAGCCGGCTCTGTGGACGCAGATGGAGCCAAAGAGGTTGACTTAGATCTGTCAGAGCCAAGAACCCTTGGTTTTGAAGTGATAATTTTTTTAGGTGGTTCCAAAGCTGGAGTCGCAATGGCAGATCTTTTGGACCCTTTAGTGTGAGAAGTAGAGGGAGAAGTAGGTTTGGAGCTCTGAGAACCCTCTAATGATTCCTGGAAAGGACCTTTCAATAAGCCACTGAGCATTAACCTATTTCTACATTCCTGTAGAACCCTGCTACTAAAGCCGTGACAAATTGTACAAGGGTCTTGCAAATGGATGGCACCAAGAAAATACACACAGCTAGTGTGTCCATCCATGAGAGACATTTTTTGAGTACACTGATCACACGTTTTGAATCCTGATTGCCTTGGTTCTTTTTGTTCTTTTTCTTTGGACATATCCAAGAATTAACGTACCCCAAAATATGCCCTAACAAACTAGTCTAGTCTAAACTACCACTCTTGAGCTAGGTAAAGAGTATAAAAATACCAAAAATGGCTCTAACATACAACGGAGCCCACTAACTACGATAACACCACATAAGAAAAAATATATATGCAGATTAACTTCAGTGTTTTCAAAAAGGCTGTAAACTGCCAAAAAGAAGGGCTTAGCCAACTATTTTAAAACACACCAGTATACTAACAATGAGCCTATCAAAAAGCTAACTGAAGCTAATGAAGAATCCTCTAACTTAAACGGATTCTCCTAAGTAAGAAACGGACAACACATGCGGGGTAGGGGAGCGGCCCTCTAAGTAAAACGGGCCACTGAGAGCCCTCTAACTTAAATGGGTCTCACAACAAGAACAAAGGGGAAAACACACTAGAAATGACAAAAAGGGATAAGTATAAACTATTGCACATGATAAAGAGAAGTTTTTTCAGAGAAATTGCTAAAAAAGATAATTTCAAACTACTTAGCCAATGAGCCAGCCAGAAGACATCCTGGTCGCTTGAGTGGCAAATGAGATCTGGACATTCTACCCTATGCATCATGGCATAGGGGTTAGCCTTGAGCCAGTGGAAGCTCTTGAGCTTTTGTATTAGGCCGAGTCAGAACCGATACTCAGTTCCGAACCTAACCAGCAAGAATATAGGCAAGATAGGACAACATAACATCTATTTTTACCTAAGTTTGGTACAGTGGTTTACTTTAGGTGATATATATGTGTATATATATATATATATATATATATATATATATATATATATATATATATATATATATATATATATATATATATATATATATATATATATATATATATATAGGACTTTATGTTTAATACTCTTTATACCAGTGGTTTACAGTATATGTTGGTTGTTTGAGTGATACTTGGTTCACAATAAATAGACATATTTATGTATGTTGAGCAGAATTGCTGCATGTAGAACTATTTTCACCTGAGCCTGGTACGGTTTACTTTAGGTGATTGATATATGTATAGGTCTTCATGTTTAATACTCTTTATACCAGTGATTTGCAGCATATGTGTTGAGCAGAATTGCTATAAGATTAGTGTTTTATTTATTGTATAATAGTTCTTTATAATGAAAACATGCTGAGCAGAATTGCTGCATGAATAATTGTTTGAATTTATGTTAATACTATTGAATAGGACATGTTGGGATTAGGCGGCATGTCTGTTTCAGTCTTTTTTTGTTATGTGTACATAAGTGGTATTTTGCCATTGTACTATTGTCTACTTGGAGTGGATCTTTTTTTTCTTTTTTTATATATATCTGTTGACCAGTGTGCAGTTTTGTTCAGTGGATGGAGCTAAATTCATCTCTAATAAATCCATCATTATTTACACCCATATCATTGCTTTATTATGGATCTGCTTACGATATTACAGAGCTTGCCTGCTGACAAGGATAATCTTCAGGTCTTTGGCTTTGATAATGCGTGTAGTAGGTCTCAGAATTCTAATTCTACAACCCAATGTACAAATGTGTTTTCTAAATTGACGAATTCTATGAAAAATCTTAGATCCAATGTGTGGCATTTACGATGGTTTAAAGCATATAAACTTCAGGGTATCACACTCAGCGGGTTACGTATTAGGTTACAACCATTGGTTGGACAGGTTGATTATATATTAGCTACTGGATGGTCAGTGGCACAGCAAGTGCCTCTTCTCGATTTGTTGACATTTTGCATTCCTTTTATGAACGAAGAATAGCCAGTTCTATATCAGAAGTTACACAAATATGTGAGGAGGCCAAATAGATGGAGGGCCACCCCCTATACAATATTTCAGAAGTTAACTAAAGATTTCATTGATTTTGAAACACAGTTAAAAAATAGAAAAGTTTGAAAATATAATAGAGATATGCGAGATTACAACATAGGTAAGCCATTTAAGCAGTATAAAAAGGTTCAATTTTCCAAACAAGATAATTCCTAAGTGGGAACTAAAAGAAAGCGATCAAATTCTGTTCTTAATCGCAAAGTAATTTGTCTGCTAGTGACACTTCAGGAGATGATTCGCCTTCATTTACTGAGAGGTCACCAAAAAATAAAATATACAATGTGACCTTCGTAGTTAATAGTAGCCAACCCACCATGTCTAACCGTTTAGGGTTAAAAGGAGGGGTGGCAGGAAACATTGATCGAGTAGGCTCATTAGAAACATTACTTCATCATTTGATTCCACGTTAGTAAGGGATGGTAACATACACAATATTTCTTCTACGAGATTATCTGATGTGGAGAAGAATTTATTTAATAAGAGCTTAAATTTTGTACCTGGTTTTGTTGTGGCTGCACAGAATTTGGTTAAGGTTGTTATGTCATTTTGTAGAAATTTAAATCTGAAATTTCTCTTTGATAAGTCTGATAAACCGACAACTGTATATGACTCAACATCTAGCTTCAAGTTTCATAAGTCTACTTTTATTCCTCCAGTTAACAAACATGTGGAGATTTTCCAAAAATGTATTCTTAAAGATTTACATTTTTCCCCAGCTCTATATACTACCAAGGGTTGGCACAATCTTACGTTAGCAGAAAACATATACTTGAAAATCTTCAACATAATAAAAATATTGTTATTATTCCAGCTGACAAGGGGGTTTCAGTTATGGTCTTGGATCGGTCTATGTATTTGGCTGAAGCAGCTAATCAACTTTCTGATGGTTGGTTTTATACTCCTATGGCTATTGACCCTACTAGTAAGTTCAAACTAGAAATAGATAAGTTTCTGAATTTAGCCTTAAGTGAAGGTAAAATTAATAAACAAACTTTAAGTAACTTAACAGTTTCAGATCCATTACTACAGTATTTATATTTACTTCCCAAAATACATAAGAATCAACAGGTACCGCCGGGCAGACCTATAATATCTGGCCATGGATCTTTGGCAGAACCATTATCTATTTTCCTTACCATGTATTTGAAACCGTTACTTCAAAGTGTTACAGCCAGAATTCAAGATAGTACCCAATTTTTGAACATCATTTCTGACTCCCAGCTAGAAACAGGTTGGATAATGTGTACGCTTGATTTTAAATCATTATATACCAGTGTACCTCATTGGGCCAGTTTAACTGCTTTACAGTAAGTATTGGTTGGATAAAATTCCTTTGTATAGCCCTGGATTCAACACTTTTTTGATATGCTTTATCTGAACATGTGCTAACCAAAAATGTGTTCTATTTTGATGATAGATGCTATTTACAGCTAAAGGGTACTGCGATGTGTGTAGCTTTTGCACCCATCTATGCTGATTTATTCACGGGCTATTTAGAACAACAAATTATTTATGATTGTGATCATAACTTATTTTTGGATGAAATTGGCATTTGGGAAATATATCTTTATGATTGTTGGCTGATTTGGAGAGCTGATTCTAGCCATCTCCAAGAATTTGTTGAATATCTCAACGAAAATAAGTGGGGTACTGAATTCACAGTCCATTATGATACCATATCCATTTCTTTTTTGGATATCCAGGTAACTTGTTTAGATGATGGTACACACTGCCCAGTGATGTTTACAGGAAACAATTTAGTTCCAGTAATCTACTTGCTTGTAGTTGCCATACTAGACATATTGCATGCAATATTCCAAAATCTCAGTTTTTTAAAATACATCACATTTGTTCTAACATCGAGACCTTCCAGAGTCAAAGTCTTCACCTTGTTAATAGGTTTTGTAATAGAGGGTACAATCAACATCAAGTTATTCAGGCTAGTACATTAGCATGTACACAGGATAGGAATAATTTATTACAATATCAACAACATAATAGTAATAACGATGTTATTAGATTTGTTATGACATATGTGTACAACACAAATAGATTTGTTAATGTGATCCCTAAACATTAAAACATTCTTATGACTGATGAACGCCTTTCGAGTATACTGTGGACAGGCGTCATTTTTCTTTTAGGAGAGGAGTAACACTAGGGGGGGTATCTTGAATCATTATAAATATAATTTAAGATCGGTTACATCGCAACAAGGCACTCTTGAGGGTTGGGCCCTTCTTGGTTGCATTTCTTGTGGGCATTGCTCTTTCTGCAGGTATGTTAATCAAACCAAGGAATTCACCAGTAGGAATATGCCCAACATTTTTCATATTAATATTCTGGGAAATTGTAGTTCTGATTGGATTACATATCTTGAAACTTGCACTTTTTTGGCCTTTTATGTCGACCAAACATCTCATCCACTTAAATTGCGGATTTCTGAACATATGAGTGCTATCACAAATAAAAACATCTTGACTGGTTTATATAAGCATTCCATCCAGCATCTAACAGCTTGTTATACATTTACCATTATTGATAGAATTATGGGGAGTAGAAATATAAAAGCTGGTTGGCATAATATACTTAATATAAAGGAATGTACATGGATTATTAAACCTGGTAGTCTTTTTTCACCTGGTTTAAATGAACATATTTAATAATATTTGTGAATTTTTGTCGGATATATATGGTCCTATAAACTTGATAATGGTTTATTTGTATACAGATACTTATGCTTTAAGATTTGTAAGTCAGATATACATTTTTTTATATATTTAATTATAACATACTCACATGATTATGACAGGTCCTTATGTTATTTGTCTACATGTGGACTCAATATAATGTACTTCTTTAAATGTCTCTGATGTGATTGGTAAAAAATATTTATGATGGTGCATTATACTTGGACTACTTAATTTGGCAGTCCTGTCTTTACCTGATTGAAATGAGCACCCTTAATAAGGATGACTAGATTTTTGTCCCTATGGTATTTGTCTACATGTGAGCTTTACATAATGTAATTTTTTAAATGCGTTGTTTTGGATTTTTTATAAGTGACTAATGTAATTGGTAAAAAATACTCAGAATGGTGCATTACATTTGGACTATTTAATTAGGTAGCCTTGTCTTTATCTGACTGAAATGAACATCTTTAATTAAGCTGACTAGATTTTTTCCAGATATATATTTCTATATTTAATTATAGTGTGGTATCTACATCCATTTGTTTATAGGAATATATATGTCATAGAATTATAACAAGTCTCTTGATATGTATTCATATATGAGCCCTACATAATGTATATTTTCAAATGTCATGAATTATTTATGAGGTGATTGAAGTGATTGGTGCAACAAATATTTAAAAAGTTGATCATTATTGTGAATGTAATAACACTGAAGAAGGTGTTTAGCCAAAACCTATATGTTTTTGTAATAAATTATTCTCTCATACACTGTGCTGGCCATTTTCTGTATTTACATATATTTTTGTGGGGCCGTGCACTTGCCTACTTGCAAAATAATTTTGTCTTAGTTTCTGTTTGAGAGATAACACATCTTTTTTCTCCTTGCTTCAATGCTCATTTCTCATTTAGATATTCTGCTGAGGGTACCTCTGTAACTAGTAGTAGTCTAGCAACTCTGTCAGCATTAGACTTGTACAGCTAGGTAATGATCACAAACTCCTTCACATTGTAATAACTAAAAATAAGAACCTTTATCAATCTGTGGCCAAACACGGAGCACTATTCATGTGACCCATACCTCACAAAGCATATACAAAGCTGGAATCCCTTGCCATTGAACTAAAACTTTGCAACATCAATTATCCATCTGTTAACTGGAATATGTACACTACCACACACAGATATGCTTAATGTTTATTAGTCTTCATTAATGTTACCTCACTAAATCAGATTGTATATTCTGGTATGAGAGTATCAAACATTTTGGACCTAATCATTACAAATACAACACTATTATTCTCAGCACCTACAATTACACTCTGTTTGGTTAGGAGTGACCATTAAGCAATGTTACTCATAATTAAGACTTGGCCTAAATGCTCACAACCTTACTGCCTTCAGAGAGCTCTCTAAGTTAAATTTACTTCAACTGTATGATGTCCTCAGGAGTTTTAAATGCCCCTTCAATTGAGAACCAGACATTGTTCTTGGTATTTTCTAAGTAGAAATGTTATTTCATGTTTTCAGCATAAACCCTCTGCATGTAAAGAACAGCACTGCAAAAAGTCAAATGATTATAATTAACAATTTCACTTAAGAAGATGGTCCTTCTTATCCAGCATTATACAACACTCTTCTTGGTTTAACCACAAAGGGTTGTAGAAAGAGTCATGCATAAAATAATGGAATCATTGGGTTTTATTTGCTATGAGTATGACCCATATTTACTTAGAACTTTTTCCACTTTAGTCTGTATGTTAATGTTAATCTCTGGCTGCATAATTAGGTTTTTACCTGGGGTTTGTATGTTTGTTAATGAAAAAACACTAAACAAAAAAAAAAACGACAAAAAAACAAACAGCAGTAGTTGTTGAAGAATCTTTACTAGCACCAAAATTACATCTGGTACCTCGGCCTTTTGCCTTCAATGATACATTACATAAAATTCATCCACTTCTTGTACACCAGGTGAACCCCCATCGATTACCTAATTAATTAAATTAAATTATTAAAATTTAAAGTGCACTACTACATTTAAAGTGCACTACTACATTTAAAGTGCGCTACTACATTTAAAGTGCGCTACTACAATGCTAAACTGCATTTTAAAGTGCATCACTGCATACAAAATACATTACTATGATCAAAGCACATAGCTGCATTCAAAATGCATTACACCATTAAACATTATAAACTGCATAATCATTCAAAAGGCATTATACTACAATATTAAATACTTTTAATTTTTCAAACAAATTTTTAAACTAATATAAAACACATATTTTTAAACAAATATTAAACACATATTTACTGATATAAATTTATTTCTTATATATATTTTTTAACATAATTTACAAAATTCCAAAAGCACAAGACATTAAACCAAGTTCACTTCCAAATTGAGCCCCCTAGGGGTTAAAGTGCCATAATTTAAAATCAACTTGCTTTCAAGTACATTTAACCTTTGTTTCAGATTACCCTCTCTCACACCAAAGGGACTGGCAAGAATACTAAAGAAAAATGTACTATCATCACTACCATGTAATCCTACAAAAATGCTCACCCACTGGACTTCTGTAGTTCCTGTTGCGAATATCGCCTAAATGTTCCAATATTCTGACCTTGACTGCCCTCTTGGTTTGACCTGTATACCATTTTGTGACCTGACCGCCCACAACCTACTATATATACTACTCCACATGAATTACACGTAAACCTACTTTTACTAATACATTTCTGTCCATTAATAAAACTACCCACAATATTCTTGATATTTTTATAAAACTTGCACTTTCCACAAGCATACAGTTCTATCACCCCCTTATCAATATTATATAGAGGTTTATTCAACAATTCCTTTAAGTTGGAATACCTACTATAAGAAAACTTAACCCTTCCAGGAAGTAAATCACCCACAACTTCATCTAGGCATACTAAATGCCAAAATTCATGGACTAATGTCCTCATAATTTCAGAAAAAGGGGAAAACTTTGAAACAAAGTACAGTATCTTTTCCGAAAAAAAAACAGGCTTCAAGATGCTACCATCTGACTTTTAATTCTTGTCTTTAGCAACTTCACCTGTAACAACTTGTTTAATCGCCCTACCAAACTTTTCCTCATTATAACCTCTTACTAATAATCTGTCTTTAGCTTCAGAAAGACCAGTTCACAAAAGTGTTTGTCTTTACAGAATAAAGAAAGGACTACTATTGCCTTTGTAGTGGACATACTTAACCCTAATTTGCATTGTCCAGAATATGAGCTGATGTCAGTATTGGATATATGCTACTATATGCTGAAAATGCATGCATGCTATTTTCTTTTATATATATATATATATATATATATATATATATATATATATATATATATATATATATATATGGGTCTACTATACATGATCGAAATTTCAGAAAGCCGAAACCCAAACAAAACAAAAACTTACTTACACATTGCTAGCAGTGGGGGGCAAGCCCCCCTGCACCCCTCATGGTGGACTGCACCCCCCACCCCCTACAATTTAAATATACTAACTCCAAGATCACACTACGGTGCAGAAGATGGGAATCTTCCCATTCCACACTATACGGAGATACCAGTTCTGCATTATCAAAATTTTAAAAGTCGATCATATGGTCTCAGCCATATGGGAATCGGCTTTCTGAAATTTCGATCATGTGCAGGGAACCCATATATATATATATATATATATATATATATATATATATATATATATATATATATATATATATAGATATATATATATATAGATATATATATATATATATATATTTATAGATAGATATCATCGAATCAGTCCTAGAATCTGATTTGTCTTACTTATAATAATTAGTGAACTCAGGGTCTGTTGAACTGTTGAGAATAAATATTTTAAACCCATTATGTTTAAATAGACTCTCATGTTAATCCCAGCTGCCTCTTGTCTTCCTCGACATCATCATGGCACGTCATTATACTCCACTCTCTCATGCAAATAGTAATAACCTCCTGAAAGGGGATTAAAGGAAAACTCCACCCTCTCATACAGTTTAACTCAGTTGTTAGGTTTCTTTTCTCCCTATAATATGGTTCCAGCATTGTGTAGGTATCATAAACTTGCTTGTACTTTTTAAAACTTTTATTTGCTTGCACTGGAGTCAAAGGAAGGGAAAGCCCACCTACTTTTTTAAAACTCAACTTCTCACATACTTTTCGGAGAAATTCATCTCCACCTGCATGACATATCATAGACACAGTTAAATCTGTTAATCCAGCTAATGTCAGGAACACAGCAACTGATATAAAAAAGACAGAAAGCTGTGGAACTGTTTTCCACTGTTTTTATTGCAGACGCGAGGAGAAGTTAACACTCCTTCTTCATAGCAAAGCAAAGCAATTAGATCAGTCAGGGGTTTAAAGGCAATTGTCAACTCTTCTGGCAAATTTACATATGCAGCAACACAGTGTTGAAATGCTAAGCTTTAAATGTTATTTATAACAATTTATATGTTAAGATAACTTAAATGTAGTATCAAAGAGTTATCTGACGTTTAAAGAAAAGTCAGAAAAATATTTTTTTCTTGCAAAGTATCAATGCATTTACCATTTTCAAGCCCCCCCCACCCATACAGGCCAGAATTGCAGAGAGAGAGAGAGAGAGAGAGAGAGAGAGAGAGAGTCAGGTGGCAGCCCTACCAACTAGGTGCACTGATACTGTTCATAAAAAGGTATTTTATGCTTTTTTGTGACATCCTTCCAGAAGGGGATGCATATCTGGTACCTACAGATCCATTGTAAGAGATTCCACTGAGTTTGAGTTGGTCCTTACATTGTTAGAGTGTAACCATAATATACAGCTGAATTTACTTTATCATACATTTACTATGTGCCCTTGCATTAAAAACACTAAGAAAAGGAAATCAGAAGTACTTAAATGTGTTTAAATGCGTGCGCACACACACACGCACACACACGCACGCACACGCATACACACAAACTCACACACACACACACACACACACACACACACACACACACACTCATATGCTTTTGTACACATGTACTTTATATACATACACATATACAGAAACACATACTCCGGGATTCAGGAAGGCTGATTTTCCATGCAAGAACAGTGTAAGAGCTCCTGCATGGAAAATAGCCACAAAACGATGCAGGATAGTGCCTTTTTCACATGCATTAGCGACTCTACACTGTTCTAGCTCGGAAAACCATGCAGCATGCAAATCACCTCATTTGCTGGTGAAAACCATGCAAATGAGGTGATTTAGTGATTCACCAAGCTGCCAGGTCTCCATGCTAGAACAGTGTCAGTGCAGAAATGTATTCAGAAAATAACTGAGTACATTTCTGCACCTGACAAAATGGAGGCATGACAGCTCATGAAAAAGCATGTATTATGTACATTAGACATGCCGATGGCCAAATATAAGGCCATTGGCATTAAAAAGTGATTAATAATTATGAAAATTAAACATTTTTTTGGCTGATCTCGGCCGTTTAAGCAAAGGTATCTTTGAAGGTGTGTGACATCAGCAGCAATTCTAAAGGAGGGGTAAGGGAAGTGTAGTGAGTGTAAATGGATTCAAAATCATGTTTCTACAAAGACACACACTCTCTCTCTCACAAACACACACATTTTCACAGTTGCTAGGACCGAAATTAGAACTCCTACCTAACTAGTTTGCTACACTATAGTATGACACAGTTATCGCAAGTGCCACAGAGCTTATATGGTGGAGAGCTGTTCAAAGGTAGCTATATAGTATAGTTTATATAGTGTGGTAACAATATCTGCCTCACATGCAGCAGGTTAAACCATTGTACAGTCCTCTGTGCAGATATGTCTGGACTATCCATATGTTTGCAACCTATACGTGGTCGGAAGTGGTCTGTGTGCCTTAACAATGCCCATGTATGTGCCATTGTAGCCAACTATGCCACAGTGAGTGTACTGACACATATAGCAGCAGGAGGTTTCATACCCGACTGAAACATCATACTGATACAACATCTGCCGCCCTCACTGTTGACCAGCCTTGTAGGTGCAATACATGAGTCCAGATGCTTAGTTTTATAAGTGAACTGTCCATGTTATGGGTTACATTAAAGGCTGGAAGAGGTGTGGAGTGACATATTATGGTCCTAATTAGTATGTAACAGGAACACCTTGCATCTTAACAGGGGTGTGCACACAATTTATATTCACTGTATACCACTAATGTGTCACACATGTCCCTACCTTGGGCCGTTTGTCCAGCCCATTTTGCTGTCCTCTGTCCAGACATCTTGGCACTGAAAAGTTGTGAGGTATGCTACAGGAATGTGGAATTCATGTCAATGCAATGCAGTTAACCCCAGCACAAGTGAACATGCACAAAAAGCAATGTTGGTATTACATAAAGCAATATAGCTATTACTGATGGTTGTGCACATGGTACATTACATGCCCTTCACATGCCTGGGGTATTGCCAGGCAACAACAGAACAATGTCATATTCACAAGCTTCAGTCTACTGTGCCATATGCAGACCAGAAGGTCCTAGGTAGTTGTGAGAGCTAGTTATTGTCAGCAGACTCACATGTGGCCTTGGTACAGGATGGATGCAGCATGTCTGCACATTTACAGTACTAACCCCAATAATACACACTGTTCTGTCCTCACCATAGATGTGCACCTCTGTGCATTAGAAAACCCCATCCACAACTGCAATCGGACCTGACACATGGATGTAGATACAATACAGATACATGTATGTCTGACACATTAGTGTAATAAACCCCACTGGGCCCCTACCTGTACTCTCGTCGTGTGTGTGTGTGTGTGTGTGTGTGTGTGTGTGTGTGTGTGTGTGTGTGTGTGTGCAACCCACCTCCACAATGCTTTCCTCAGCTTCATGGCTTGTGCATTGGGCAGGTTCCCCAAGGTTGGTGAGGCGTTCCTCGGAGGGTGTCAGTGGGGGGTGGATGGCTGGGCCCCTACCTGTAGCTAGCCACTCCCTTGCTACAGCAGCAGCCTATTGACAGGCTTGGTAGATGAAGTCAGTGGCCTGATGCTGCACCTGCTCACAAATTCTGCTGTGCAAGCCGGCGTCATTTACCCTGTGGACCAGGCTGCTCCATAGGGTGTCCTCTCCCACACATCTTCTGCTCTCCATCCAAATAACATGCCATAATGTTCAATCACATATTGGGTGATAATGTCAGTTTTCCCAACAGAGAATGCTGGTAGGTGAGCACTCTGCATGTTTCCTGGAAGATATAAACAGGAAAAATGTCACAGGATCTCATATGGTTGTCAAATTGCACATCAGCTGTGGATAGTACTTGCAAATAATCCACACTACACCATAACCCTCCAAGCTATCATTGCTATAGCATCTTGAATTACACTCCTGGCCCTGAGGTATCATTTTCCCTCCAATGTTGGACACTTGATTGCACAATTCTCTATTCTCCATTCATTTCTGTGTACAGGGTTGACAGTGGCCATCTTCCATGTGGATGGTGTGTGGATGGTGGCAGGTCTGTGTTTGACTGTGGTGTGTGATGGAGCTGTGAGCACATACCTGAGTTCATGTAGGAGGCAGACAGTGATATTATTATGCCCCATGGAGATATGCTGTTGTTGCCATCAGTAGGCAATATGTACATGCTCACTATTGCTAAGGGGAGGAGTGTGTTTGATGTGCATATCCCCCTGTACAACTGGGGGGACAGGGTGGCGATGTTCCCACCTAACCTGTCTGATGTAGGTTGCCTATATCTATGGCATGTGTGTATGAGGTGTTTTTAACCCCCAGTACAGGTTGAATTGTATTGTTTCCTCTGAGATTGACAACATATGTGGAGACACTGTTGTAATTGTCCTTGGTGGTATGGATATGTCTGATATGTAGTCATAGTCAGCCTTACAGGAAGTCACCTGTGAACTTACATGCTTGCTCAGATAGAGGTGGACTTGCTTCCAAGTTGTTGCCTGCACCTATGTGTCCCTGTACAGCCAATATAGCAACCTGTTATGGGGTTTGTGTATTGCTGCTGTCCACAAAAGGGGATTACTCTACCTTGGTGGAGGCTGGTTATACAGGTCAGGTACTGCTGAGTCCATATAGCTACCGTGGATATAAAGGGTACATGCCCCTATTACAATGCCTGGTATTTGTGCAATTAGAACATGACACCATAATAACTCATTTCAAAACAATTCCCGCCTTTAACGTGACCTATAGCCTGTACAATTCAATTGAAAACGTAACAATTGGGTCTGTTAAAACATATGGAAATAATAATCAGTACAATAAGACAGTTGAATGTGTGTACCCTTAAACTGATATGTTGTGTATGCACCTCTTGAGATGGTTACAGCATTTATTCATCTTAGTTTGGACTTTAACATCATGGCACATCTTCACTTGGCAATAGTTGCTCACCTTCCTAGGAACACCTTTGATTGTTTTTCAATGGAATTGTACAGGTTAGGGGTCACATTCAAGATGAGAAACATAAAATGATCTTCTGTGGTCTGATTGTCATACAGCACGCAAACCTGACATTCCAACAGGGGTGTGTACACTTGTGATATCCACTGTATATGGATGTTGATATAGCTGGTAGTGGTAGGCATGGACAGAGGGTCATACAGCTGGACACTTCGATTACTACCTGATAATCATGCCTACTCTAGTACCCATATCAGTGTCATGGCAATGCAACAACCAGTAGCTGTACACATTTATGTCTGTTGTATGCACTGACACTGATATTATGCACATGTGCAACATGCACAACCTATGTACTTGACTACTTGAAATCCACGTGATTAGTTTTGTGCCTTCCAACTGAACATATGCATACATACATGTGCTCAGGGGATACCTGGTATACATTTCTGTTCTGTGTTGGTATGGCAGACTGTATTTACAGTCTTGCTGCTCAATCATACTTCTCAACCTGTTATAGCAGTGCGTCTGGACAGTGGTACACATAAATGGGTGACAAAAGGGACAGCAGTATTGATACTGTATTAATATAGCTGGACCATACATTAGTACAATGATTGCAAAGTAGGCTTTGACATCACTGTGATAACCTGGAAGATGTCCAACAGTCATAAGTAGACTATTATGTTACAATGTCATTGCTCACAGAGATGCCAATGGTTTGGCTGACATAACACAGGTATATGTGTATGTGACTACAGATATCAGTCACAAATGTGCTTATTGTCCAACAGAACACTGTACAGTTTTATGCTATTAATTCAATATATCACATGTAGTTCAACACACATGTCTGCAACAGTACTTTACTATGCACATGCCCTATATAGGTCTTTTAGTTAAGAAAGTTTGTAGAATGATACAATTTGCATTACCGTGAATATTGTTAAGGATGTGGAGTCTTAAACTTAAGTGTTTGTCATTACTTGATGACTTCAATCCTCAGCTATTTTCCAGAAAAGTACAGATTTCAGGAGGAACAGACAATGAACTATGATGGGAAAATCTGGACATTTTTTGAAGATCTGTACAGTTGAGAGGTATGGTTGTGATCTCTCCCACTGCAGAGAGGGCCAGATGCTATTTCCATAGCAGCTGTTCAGCAGGACATTAGCACAGCAAGTCTTGTTGGGACATATATTCCTCCAAATCATATTTCCCATTATTACAGATCAAGTACTACAGTCAATTACATGCTTACATGGTCCACTTACCTTGTTTTTTCTTCTCTTTTCATTTTATGTTTTATTTGTTTTCTCTCTCTCTGTGCACTAGAGGGATAGAGCTGGTTTGAATAGGTGGCAACATGGCTTTTGTAGGTGATGCTCATGAACAGGTGATGGCCTGTGCACCTATTGGTGTTCCCCACTTGCTAATTGCATGCAGAGCAAGTGTATAGTTCTTCCAATAGCCAATACTTGTGAGGAAGACATTCTGGAGATGTGTGAGCTACTACCTCTTACAACAAGACTTGTGGAGACAAGCAAACTAAATGGTGGTGAAGGTTCAAGACTTAGGGGCAGAATGTGAGTATTGCTGTTATATGTTTGGAATATTGCTGGTTTAACAGGATGTGTCTGCACATGGTACTTCTGCATGGGTTTCAATCTGACAAAGTTCTGTCTCTGCATAGCTCTGAACTGTAGGGCCATCCACATAATGGCCACAGGTTAGCCTGTTGTGTTTGGTCTGTTCCCCAGGCAGGTGTTGTCCTTGGCAAATCAGTAGCATACTCTGTTGATTGCATTCTGTAAATGGTAAAATCCATTTGTTTTCTGACTTTATATCCCTTAGAAAAGATATGTTACAACAAACCCTGTTAACACCAGAAACTTTCTCGGTGTATAACAGCAATATTTCGAGTATGGCCATTTATTTGCGCCTCTGTTCACCAACTATGTCAGGCTTTGTCCAGATGTCATACAGTAGAAGGTTGATAGGTATGCTGGTCTATCATTATTTAGTGCTGTCATTCCTGCTGAGGGGAAAGGCTGGAAAACATGTTGAAGTCTGTACATTCAAGAGGTTGGTGTATAGAGAATGCTGTTAGACACCCTTGTAACATATTTTATGTGGGGGAGAGAAACATATGTTTTAAAACTAGGCTCTTAGAACATGTGAGACATATTACTGATGAGAAAGATGACAGTTCTATAGCCGTACATTTGAATAAATCTCACCATGGGGACAGTAGTGGGTTGCAAGGCAATGTTTTTGAAAAAGTCTGTTCCACAGTTTGATGAAACATTCATAAGAGGACAATTGTTATGTACAGACTCAATGTATTAATATTAAATAGGATACTTTATCCCATATGGGGTTAAATGAGGAGTGTAATTGGAGGCTGTGTATTTAATTATGTAATTAAGTGTTAATTGCTTCTTGTGATTAAGGCATGCATTTCTTGTAATGTTTAACTCCTTGAAGGCTTTGGCCAAGACATCAGAGTATAATAAATATGTGTGAATTACTGGATGGTTGTATTTTGGTTTGCTATGCTCAGAGATTTTAGTTGATTTGCTAAGAGGTTGTTGTGTGTCTGGCCATTGTGTATGGCCTATCATGATTTTGTAGCAGTGTATTGTTCACTTATTTATTTTGACTGTGGGGGGGGGGGGCAGATGTGAGTGTCATGGGTCCTTTTGTATCCAACTGTGCATGCTGCCCCAGTTATGAGTGGTCTATCAGCAGCATATGTTTGTATGGGCATTTTGGGACATGTATGCATCTCTCTCTCTCTCTCTCTCTCTATATATATATATATATATATACACCTCAGTATTTATCGGTAATATATCTATATATTGTTATACACATATATGGATCTCCATACATATTTATCTCTCTCTAATGTATGTTTCTTTTCAGATATATATATATATATATATATATATTTATAGATACCAATCCTTCCTAATTGCACACTGTCTCTTCCCTATTGTAAACTGGCTGTAAAGAAGGGTATGTTTGAAAAAACATTCTAAAACCCTACAGCTGAGGTGGCTTATTGGTGAATTGCTTTGACTATGGTGTGCAGGGTCCTGGGTTCAAGACTTGCAAGGGCTGTTTATTTTGTTGCTAGGGAGAACAAGGACTGTTGGATACAGAGTGATTAAGGCAGTTTTGAGCAGCTTTAAGCATGTTTGCACATGTTTGTGTGATGGTAAGCGGTGCTAATGTATGGTTAAACGAATAGACGCTTACATCATGTTGGCTTTGCTTACCAGTGTGCAAATCTGCTTAGCATTTACATTTAAGCAATGCTTAAACCTGCTAAGCATAACTCAGCCCTGGTAACCTTTGGCCACATTCCAGTCTGATAAAATAGCAGGGTAATGACATCTTTAATAAGTGTATTTAACTTCCTGTACATAGCATGCTTCTATGTGCTGTCATTACAATAGCAAGGGGTGTGACTATACTGTATGGGACACCTGGGTATACATGGGTAGTACCACAATCTTTTTTTCTTTGTATTTGTTTTATACATGGGTAATATCCCAGGTTATATGCAGTCACACTTGCATGTTACACCAGCTACAGTGCACTGGTTGACAAAGATAGTTTAACACATATTGTATCATTACGTTAGTACTTTTAACAGTGCTTTTCCAAGTAAGAGTAGATTGCAGATTGTAGTACTAGAACCATACACCCCTGCATACAAAGCTGGGACTCTGAGTACTGACTATATTGTTCTTGTTGTTTGAGCTGTATTTTTTATGTATCTCCTATTGGATATTGATCTGATATGTTGATATTAACTGTAGACTAATGTTTTCTGGACATGTCATTGAGGACTGCTGTCATGTAGTAATGGCATACCTTTCAGTTTCAGACTTCTATCTTTCAAAATATTCATCCTAATGCATAACCTGTTGGCTATCTACTTTCTGTCTGTCCTCTGTACAGATGTGCAGATGTCAGGTATTGCTAAGTCCATACCACTATGTAGGTGCCCACATAGTATTGTGCTATGGGCCTGGACACTGCTGCTAGTTCCGACATATGAGACATTCGTTAATGTGGGCCTTCTCCCTTTTCCTTGCCTGTGTGAGGGACATTACAGAGGTGGTGGGTTACAGATTCACATACAGTAGGCGGCAATATGTCACAGGACATGACATGTGGAGATAGCCAAACATGGGGGACATATCCCCAGATTTGTGAACAGATTCTATGTCATCAGTGCTATTATACACATGGTGGATTGATAGAGTGACACTTCATGACTGACAGTGATATGTCTCTAACATACCTCTCCACTGAAACACTGTCCACATACTGGCCACATGTCTGCCTGTTATGTTTTGTCTGTTTAAAAAAAACAAACGTTGAGAGCAAAAACCTTTATCAAAAACAAAGCTTTCAGGCCAAAACCCTTTTTCAATGCGTAACGCATGTTAATGTACATGTCCTGTACCAAGGCATTATACTACAATATTAAATACTTTTAATTTTTCAAACAAATTTTTAAACTAATATAAAACACATATTTTTAAACAAATATTAAACACATATTTACTGATATAAATGTATTTCTTATATATATTTTTTAACATAATTTACAAAATTCCAAAAGCACAAGACATTAAACCAAGTTCACTTCCAAATTGAGCCCCCTAGGGGTTAAAGTGCCATAATTTAAAATCAACTTGCTTTCAAGTACATTTAACCTTTGTTTCAGATTACCCTCCCTCACACTAAAGGGACTGGCAAGAATACTAAAGAAAAATGTACTATCATCACTACCATGTAATCCTACAAAAATGCTCACCCACTGGACTTCTGTAGTTCCTGTTGCGAATATCGCCTAAATGTTCCAATATTCTGACCTTGACTGCCCTCTTGGTTTGACCTATATACCATTTTGTGACCTGACCGCCCACAACCTACTATATATACTACTCCACATGAATTGCACGTAAACCTACTTTTACTAATACATTTCTGTCCATTAATAAAACTACCCAAAATATTCTTGATATTTTTATAAAACTTGCACTTTCCACAAGCATACGGTCCTATCACCCCCTTATCAATATTATATAGAGGTTTATTCAACAATTCCTTTAAGTTGGAATACCTACTATAAGAAAACTTAACCCTTCCAGGAAGTAAATTACCCACAACTTCATCTAGGCATACTAAATGCCAAAATTCATGGACTAATGTCCTCATAATCTCAGAAAAAGGGGAAAACTTTGAAACAAAGTACAGTATCTTTTCCTAAAAAAACAGGCTTCAAGATGCTACCATCTGACTTTTAATTCTTGTCTTTAGCAACTTCACCTGTAACAACTTGTTTAATCGCCCTACCAAACTTTTCCTCATTATAACCTCTTACTAATAATCTGTCTTTAGCTTCAGAAAGACCAGTTCACAAAAGTGTTTGTCTTTACAGAATAAAGAAAGGACTACTATTGCCTTTGTAGTGGACATACTTAACCCTAATTTGCATTGTCCAGAATATGAGCTGATGTCAGTATTGGATATATGCTACTATATGCTGAAAATGCATGCATGCTATTTTCTTTTATATATATATATATATATATATATATATATATATATATATATATATATGTGGGTCTACTATACATGATCGAAATTTCAGAAAGCTGAAACCCAAACAAAACAAAAACTTAGTTACACATTGCTAGCAGTGGGGGACAAGCCCCCCTGCACCCCTCATAGTGGACTGCACCCCCACACACCCCCTACAATTTAAATATACTAACTCCAAGATCACACTACGGTGCAGAAGATGGGAATCTTCCCATTCCACACTATACGGAGATACCAGTTCTGCATTATCAAAATTTTAAAAGTCGATCATATGGTCTCAGCCATATGGGAATCGGCTTTCTGAAATTTCGATCATGTGTAGGGAACCTATATATATATATATATATATATATATATATATATATATATATATATATATATATATATATATATATATATATATATATATATATATAGATATATATATATATATATATATTCATAGATAGATATCATCGTATCAGTCCTAGAATCTGATTTGTCTTACTTATAATAATTGGTGAACTCAGGGTCTGTTGAACTGTTGAGAATAAATATTTTAAACCCATTATGTTTAAATAGACTCTCATGTTAATCCCAGCTGCCTCTTGTCTTCCTCGACATCATCATGGCACGTCATTATACTCCACTCTCTCATGCAAATAGTAATAACTTCCTGAAAGGGGATTAAAGGAAAACTCCACCCTCTCATACAGTTTAACTCAATTGTTAGGTTTCTTTTCTCCCTATAATATGGTTCCAGCATTGTGTAGGTATCAGAAACTTGCTTGTACTTTTTAAAACTTTTATTTGCTTGCACTGGAGTCAAAGGAAGGGAAAGCCCACCTACTTTTTTAAAACTCAACTTCTCACATACTTTTCAGAGAAATTCATCTCCACCTGCATGACATATCATAGACACAGTTAAATCTGTTAATCCAGCTAATGTCAGGAACACAGCGGCTGATATAAAAAAGACAGAAAGCTGTGGAACTGTTTTCCACTGTTTTTATTGCAGACGCGAGGAGAAGTTAACACTCCTTCTTCATAGCAAAGCAAAGCAATTAGATCAGTCAGGGGTTTAAAGGCAATTGTCAACTCTTCTGGCAAATTTACATATGCAGCAACACAGTGTTGAAATGCTAAGCTTTAAATGTTATTTATAACAATTTATATGTTAAGATAACTTAAATGTAGTATCAAAGAGTTATCTGACGTTTAAAGAAAAGTCAGAAAAATATTTTTTTCTTGCAAAGTATCAATGCATTTACCATTTTCAAGCCCCCCCCACCCATACAGGCCAGAATTGCAGAGAGAGAGAGAGAGAGAGAGAGAGAGAGAGAGAGAGTCAGGTGGCAGCCCTACCAACTAGGTGCACTGATACTGTTCATAAAAAGGTATTTTATGCTTTTTTGTGACATCCTTCCAGAAGGGGATGCATATCTGGTACCTACAGATCCATTGTAAGAGATTCCACTGAGTTTGAGTTGGTCCTTACATTGTTAGAGTGTAACCATAATATACAGCTGAATTTACTTTATCATACATTTACTATGTGCCCTTGCATTAAAAACACTAAGAAAAGGAAATCAGAAGTACTTAAATGTGTTTAAATGCGTGCGCACACGCACGCACACGCATACACACAAACTCACACACACACACACACACACACACACACACACACACACACACACTCATATGCTTTTGTACACATGTACTTTATATACATACACATATACAGAAACACATACTCCGGGATTCAGGAAGGCTGATTTTCCATGCAAGAACAGTGTAAGAGCTCCTGCATGGAAAATAGCCACAGAACGATGCAGGATAGTGCCTTTTTCATGTGCATTAGCGGCTCTACACTGTTCTAGCTCGGAAAACCATGCAGCATGCAAATCACCTCATTTGCTGGTGAAAACCATGCAAATGAGGTGATTTAGCGATTCACCAAGCTGCCAGGTCTCCATGCTAGAACAGTGTCAGTGCAGAAATGTATTCAGAAAGTAACTGAGTACATTTCTGCACCTGACAAAATGGAGGCATGACAGCTCATGAAAAAGCATGTATTATGTACATTAGACATGCAGATGGCCAAATATAAGGCCATTGGCATTAAAAAGTGATTAATAATTATGAAAATTAAACATTTTTTTGGCTGATCTCGGCCGTTTAAGCAAAGGTATCTTTGAAGGTGTGTGACATCAGCAGCAATTCTAAAGGAGGGGTAAGGGAAGTGTAGTGAGTGTAAATGGATTCAAAATCATGTTTCTACAAAGACACACACACTCTCTCTCACAAACACACACATTTTCACAGTTGCTAGGACCGAAATTAGAACTCCTACCTAACTAGTTTGCTACACTATAGTATGACACAGTTATCGCAAGTGCCACAGAGCTTATATGGTGGAGAGCTGTTCAAAGGTAGCTATATAGTATAGTTTATATAGTGTGGTAACAATATCTGCCTCACATGCAGCAGGTTAAACCATTGTACAGTCCTCTGTGCAGATATGTCTGGACTATCCATATGTTTGCAACCTATACGTGGTCGGAAGTGGTCTGTGTGCCTTAACAATGCCCATGTATGTGCCATTGTAGCCAACTATGCCACAGTGAGTGTACTGACACATATGGCAGGAGGAGGTTTCATACCTGACTGAAACATCATACTGATACAACATCTGCCGCCCTCACTGTTGGCCAGCCTTGTAGGTGCAATACATGAGTCCAGATGCTTAGTTTTATAAGTGAACTGTCCGTGTTATGGGTTACATTAAAGGCTGGAAGAGGTGTGGAGTGACATATTATGGTCCTAATTAGTATGTAACAGGAACACCTTGCATCTTAACAGGGGTGTGCACACAATTTATATTCACTGTATACCACTAATGTGTCACACATGTCCCTACCTTGGGCCGTTTGTCCAGCCCATTTTGCTGTCCTCTGTCCAGACATCTTGGCACTGAAAAGTTGTGAGGTATGCTACAGGAATGTGGAATTCATGTCAATGCAATGCAGTTAACCCCAGCACAAGTGAACATGCACAAAAAGCAATGTTGGTATTACATAAAGCAATATAGCTATTACTGATGGTTGTGCACATGGTACATTACATGCCCTTCACATGCCTGGGGTATTGCCAGGCAACAACAGAACAATGTCATATTCACAAGCTTCAGTCTACTGTGCCATATGCAGACCAGAAGGTCCTAGGTAGTTGTGAGAGATAGTTATTGTCAGCAGACTCACATGTGGCCTTGGTACAGGATGGATGCAGCATGTCTGCACATTTACAGTACTAACCCCAATAATACACACTGTTCTGTCCTCACCATAGATGTGCACCTCTGTGCATTAGAAAACCCCATCCACAACTGCAATCGGACCTGACACATGGATGTAGATACAATACAGATACATGTATGTCTGACACATTAGTGTAATAAACCCCACTGGGTCCCTACCTGTACTCTCCTCGTCGTGTGTGTGTGTGTGTGTGTGTGTGTGTGTGTGTGTGTGTGTGTGTGTGTGTGTGTGCAACCCACCTCCACAATGCTTTCCTCAGCTTCATGGCTTGTGCATTGGGCAGGTTCCCCAAGGTTGGTGAGGAGCTCCTCGGAGGGTGTCAGTGGGGGGTGGATGGCTGGGCCCCTACCTGTGGCTAGCCAGTCCCTTGCTACAGCAGCAGCCTATTGACAGGCATGACAGATGAGGTCGGTGGCCTGATGCTGCACCTGCTCACAAGTTCTGCTGTGCAAGCCGGCGTCATTTACCCTGTGGACCAGGCTGCTCCATAGGGTGTCCTCTCCCACACATCTTCTGCTCTCCATCCAAATAACATGCCATAATGTTCAATCACATATTGGGTGATAATGTCAGTTTCCCCAACAGAGAATGCTGGTAGGTGAGCCCTCTGCATGTTTCCTGGAAGACATAAACAGAAAAAATGTCACAGGACCTCATATGGTTGTCAAATTGCACATCAGCTGTGGATAGTACTTGCAAATAATCCACACTACACCATAACCCTCCAAGCTATCATTGCTATAGCAGCTTGATTTACTCTCCTGGCCCTGAGGTATCATTTTCCCTCCAATGTTGGACACTTGATTGCACAATTCTCTATTCTCCATTCATTTCTGTGTACAGGGTTGACAGTGACCATCTTCCATGTGGATGGTGTGTGGATGGTGGCAGGTCTGTGTTTGACTGTGGTGTGTGATGGAGCTGTGAGCACATACCTGAGTTCATGTAGGAGGCAGACAGTGATATTATTATGCCCCATGGAGATATGTTGTTGTTGCCATCAGTAGGCAATATGTACATGCTCACCATTACTAAGGGGAGGAGTGTGTTTGATGTGCATATCCCCCTGTACAACTGGGGGGGACAGGGTGGCGATGTTCCCACCTAACCTGTCTGATGCAGGTTGCCTATATCCATGTGTGTATGAGGTGTTTTTAACCCCCAGTACAGGTTGAATTGTATTGTTTCCTCTGAGATTGACAACATATGTGGAGACACTGTTGTAATTGTCCTTGGTGATATGGATATGTCTGCTTTGTAGTCATAGTCAGCCTTACAGGAAGTCACCTGTGAACTTACATGCTTGCTCAGATAGAGGTGGACTTGCTTCCAAGTTGTTGCCTGCACCTATGTGTCCCTGTACAGCCAATATAGCAACCTGTTATGTGGTTTGTGTATTGCTGCAGTCCACAAAAGGGGATTACTCTACCTTGGTGGAGGCTGGTTATACAGGTCAGGTACTGCTGAGTCCATATAGCTACCGTGGATATAAAGGGTAACATGCCCCTATTACAATGCCTGGTATTTGTGCAATTAGAACATGACACCATAATAACTCATTTCAAAACAATTCCCACCTTTAACGTGACCTATAGCCTGTACAATTCAATTGAAAACGTAACAATTGGGTCTGTTAAAACATATGGAAATAATAATCAGTACAATAAGACAGTTGAATGTGCGTACCCTTAAACTGATATGTTGTGTATGCACCTCTTGAGATGGTTACAGCATTTATTCATCTTAGTTTGGACTTTAACATCATGGCACATCTTCACTTGGCAATAGTTGCTCACCTTCCTAGGAACACCTTTGATTGTTTTTCAATGGAATTGTACAGGTTAGGGGTCACATTCAAGATGAGAAACATTATAAAATTATCTTCTGTGGTCTGATTGTCATACAGCACACAAACCTGACATTCCAACAGGGGTGTGTACACTTGTGATATCCACTGTATATAGATGTTGATATAGCTGGTAGTGGTAGGCATGGACAGAGGGTCATACAGCTGGACACTTCGATTACTACCTGATAATCATGCCTACTCTAGTACCCATATCAGTGTCACGGCAATGCAATAACCAGTAGCTGTACACATTTATGTCTGTTGTATGCACTGACACTGATATTATGCACATGTGCAACATGCACAACCTATGTACTTGACTACTTGAAATCCACGTGATTAGTTTTGTGCCTTCCAACTGAACATATGCATACATACATGTGCTCAGGGGATACCTGGTATACATTTCTGTTCTGTGTTGGTATGGCAGACTGTATTTACAGTCTTGCTGCTCAATCATACTTCTCAACCTGTTATAGCAGTGCGTCTGGACAGTGGTACACATAAATGGGTGACAAAAGGGACAGCAGTATTGATACTGTATTAATATAGCTGGACCATACATTAGTACGCTGATTGCAAAGTAGGCTTTAACATCACTGTGATAACCTGGAAGATGTCCAACAGTCATAAGTAGACTATTATGTTACAATGTCATTGCTCACAGAGATGCCAATGGTTTGGCTGACATAACACAGGTATATGTGTATGTGACTACAGATATCAGTCACAAATGTGCTTATTGTCCAACAGAACACTGTACAGTTTTATGCTATTAATTCAATATATCACATGTAGTTCAACACACATGTCTGCAACAGTACTTTACTATGCACATGCCCTATATAGGTCTTTTAGTTAAGAAAGTTTGTAGAATGATACAATTTGCATTACCGTGAATATTGTTAAGGATGTGGAGTCTTAAACTTAAGTGTTTGTCATTACTTGATGACTTCAATCCTCAGCTATTTTCCAGAAAAGTACAGATTTCAGGAGGAACAGACAATGAACTATGATGGGAAAATCTGGACATTTTTTGAAGATCTGTACAGTTGAGAGGTATGGTTGTGATCTCTCCCACTGCAGAGAGGGCCAGATGCTATTTCCATAGCAGCTGTTCAGCAGGACATTAGCACAGCAAGTCTTGTTGGGACATATATTCCTCCAAATCATATTTCCCATTATTACAGATCAAGTACTACAGTCAATTACATGCTTACATGGTCCACTTACCTTGTTTTTTCTTCTCTTTTCATTTTATGTTTTATTTGTTTTCTCTCTCTCTGTGCACTAGAGGGATAGAGCTGGTTTGAATAGGTGGCAACATGGCTTTTGTAGGTGATGCTCATGAACAGATGATGGCCTGTGCACCTATTGGTGTTTCCCACTTGCTAATTGCATGCAGAGCAAGTGTGTAGTTCTTCCAATAGCCAATACTTGTGAGGAAGACATTCTGGAGATGTGTGAGCTACTACCTCTTACAACAAGACTTGTGGAGACAAGCAAACTAAATGGTGGTGAAGGTTCAAGACTTAGGGGCAGAATGTGAGTATTGCTGTTATATGTTTGGAATACTGCTGGTTTAACAGGATGTGTCTGCACATGGTACTTCTGCATGGGTTTCAATCTGACAAAGTTCTGTCAATGCATAGCTCTGAACTGTAGGGCCATCCACATAATGGCCACAGGTTAGCCTGTTGTGTTTGGTCTGTTCCCCAGACAGGTGTTGTCCTTGGCAAATCAGTAGCATACTCTGTTGATTGCATTCTGTAAATGGTAAAATCCATTTGTTTTCTGACTTTATATCCCTTAGAAAAGATATGTTATAACAAACCCTGCTAACACCAGAAACTTTCTCAGTGTATAACAGCAATATTTAGAGTATGGCCATTTATTTGGGCCTCTGTTCACCAACTATGTCAGGCTTTGTCCAGATGTCATACAGTAGAAGGTTGATAGGTATACTGGTCTATCATTATTTAGTGCTGTCATTCCTGCTGAGGGGAAAGGCTGGAAAACATGTTGAAGTCTGTACATTCAAGAGGTTGGTGTATAGAGAATGCTGTTAGACACCCTTGTAACATATTTTATGTGGAGGAGAGTAACATATGTTTTAAAACTAGGGTCTTAGAACATGTGAGACATATTACTGATGAGAAAGATGACAGTTCTATAGCCGTACATTTGAATAAATCTCACCATGGGGACAGTAGTGGGTTGCAAGGCAATGTTTTTGAAAAAGTTTGTTCCACAGTTTGATGAAACATTCATAAAAGAACAATTGTTATGTACAGACTCAATGTATTAATATTAAATAGGATACTTTATCCCATATGGGGTTAAATGAGGAGTGTAATTGGAGGCTGTGTATTTAATTATGTAATTAAGTGTTAATTGCTTCTTGTGATTAAGGCATGTATTTCTTGTAATGTTTAACTCCTTGAAGGCTTTGGCCAAGACATCAGAGTATAATAAATATGTGTGAATTACTGGATGGTTGTATTTCTGTTTGCTATGCTCAGAGATTTTAGTTGATTTGCTAAGAGGTTGTTGTGTGTCTGGCCATTGTGTATGGCCTATCATGATTTTGTAGCAGTGTATTGTTCACTTATTTATTTTGACCGTGGGGGGGGGGCAGATGTGAGTGTCATGGGTCCTTTTGTATCCAACTGTGCATGCTGCCCCAGTTATGGGTGGTCTATCAGCAGCATATGTTTGTATGGGCATTTTGGGACATGTATGCATCTCTCTCTCTCTCTCTCTCTCTCTATATATATATATATATACACCTCAGTATTTATTGGTAATATATCTATATATTGTTATACACATATATGGATCTCCATACATATTTATCTCTCTCTAATGTATGTTTCTTTTCAGATATATATATATATATATATATATATTTATAGATACCAATCCTTCCTAATTGCACACTGTCTCTTCCCTATTGTAAACTGGCTGTAAAGAAGGGTATGTTTGAAAAAACATTCTAAAACCCTACAGTTGAAGTGGCTTATTGGTGAATTGCTTTGACTATGGTGTGCAGGGTCCTGGGTTCAAGACTTGCAAGGGCTGTTTATTTTGTTGCTAGGGAGAACAAGGACTGTTGGATACAGAGTGATTAAGGCAGTTTTGAGCAGCTTTAAGCATGTTTGCGCAGGTTTGTGTGATGGTAAGCGGTGCTTATGTATGGTTAAACGAACAGACGCTTACATCATGTTGGCTTCGCTTACCAGTGCGCAAATCTGCTTAGCATTTACATTTAAGCAATGCTTAAACCTGCTAAGCATAACTCAGCCCTGGTAACCTTTGGCCACATTTCAGTCTGATAAAATAGCAGGGTAATGACATCTTTAATAAGTGTATTTAACTTCCTGTACATAGCATGCTTCTATGTGCTGTCATTACAATAGCAAGGGGTGTGACTATACTGTATGGGACACCTGGGTATACATGGGTAGTACCACAATCTTTTTTTTTTTTGTATTTGTTTTATACATGGGTAATATCCTAGGTTATATGCAGTCACACTTGCATGTTACAGCAGCTACAGTGCACTGGTTGACAAAGATAGTTTAACACATATTGTATCATTACGTTAGTACTTTTAACAGTGCTTTTCCAAGTAAGAGTAGATTGCAGATTGTAGTACTAGAACCATACACCCCTGCATACAAAGCTGGGACTCTGAGTACTGACTATATTGTTCTTGTTGTTTGAGCTGTATTTTTTATGTATCTCCTATTGGATATTGATCTGATATGTTGATATTAACTGTAGACTAATGTTTTCTGGACATGTCATTGAGGACTGCTGTCATGTAGTAATGGCATACCTTTCAGTTTCAGACTTCTATCTTTTAAAATATTCATCCTAATGCATAACCTGTTGGCTATCTACTTTCTATCTGTCCTCTGTACAGATGTGCAGATGTCAGGTATTGCTAAGTCCATACCACTATGTAGGTGCCCACATAGTATTATGCTATGGGCCTGGACACTGCTGCTAGTTCCAACATATGAGACATTCCTTAATGTGGGCCTTGTCCCTTTTCCTTGCCTGTGTGAGGGACATTACAGAGGTGGTGGGCTACAGATTCACATACAGTAGGTGGCAATATGTCACAGGACATGACATGTGGAGATAGCCAAACATGGGGGACATATCCCCAGATTTGTGAACAGATTCTATGTCATCAGTGCTGTTATACACATGGTGGATTGATAGAGTGACACTTCGTGACTGACAGTGATATGTCTCTAACATACCTCTCCACTGGCACACTGTCCACATACTGGCCACATGTCTGCCTGTTATGTTTTGTCTGTTTAAAAAAAACAAACGTTGAGAGCAAACCTTTATCAAAAAGAAAAGTTAACGCAATGTTAAGCATTGAAAAAGGGTTTTGGCCTGAAAGCTTTGTTTTTGATTGTTAGCTTTTTTGGTCATTGTTCTATTTAACAGCAGTGTTGGATATTATATGTTTTGTCTGTTTCCCAGACAGTTGGTGTCCTTGGTAAATCAGTCATGGACTCTGGGACTGCAGTCAGTAAATACTCACATCTATTGGTATTACCAACGTCATATTCCTCATAAAGGATGTTACAGCAAACCCAGTAACATCTGCAACTGTCTCAATGTATGACAGAAATATATTCAATCTACCCCTGTGTTTGTGCCTCTGTCCCCAAATGATGTCAGGCTTTGTCCAGATGTCAATGAGGTGCAAACATATTTTTTATCATTATTTCTTGACTTCATTCCTGCCACCATCCCAGTAATGTAGACCCACAGACATGTCAGGGAAGAGGCCATAGATAAGAGTCCTGAGTCTGTACATTCTGAGGTGAACTGTATATGTTAGAGGCCTGTGTCTGTCTGGCCATTGTTAACAGACTGTCATGATTGTGTACACATCATGTGTACATGTTATTTGGGCTATGTATGGAGGGGGGTGGTTGTATGTGTTATGGCTCCTTCTTTATCTGACTGTGCATGCTGCTCCAGTTTCCACTGATCTATTGGCTGTATGTGTTTGTAGGGGCAGAGTGAGACATGTCCTGTACCAAGGTCAGGATTCCGACTAAACTCAGAATTGGAACTGTATATGTAGGGCTAGTGTGTGAGTGGAAAACAATGATGTATTTGTTCACACAGTCTGTATACTCTACTGTTTACTTGACTTACCGGTATGTGACTGTGACTGTGGTGATGTTGGTTGTGGGTATGCACTTTCACACTGGTGTCTGTTTGTCACTGCTATTACATCCCCGGAGTGCCTGATATACTTGTAAATACATGTGTAATTACCCATAGCAGATTTCGTAATACAATTTCTTGTGCTATTTCAGTAAATATGTTAGAGCACACAGGAGGGTGTTACTACACCAACTGTGTTAGCTTATCTATGCCAGTACTTATGATACATCCCCATTTTTATGACTTCCATCCACCACTTTGTCAGCCTTGCTCCAGATTCATTGCAGAATGGGATTCTGAGCATATCTCTCAACTGGCTGGATTATTTCAGGATGTCTAGGTTTATTGCTCATATTTCTGGTCTGTTTTACAGATTATTATAATTTCTCTGGTAAATCACTGTAATGATATGATTGTTGTCAGAAAATGAGTACATACATTTCATTTACCTACCTCACACCCATCAGAATATGTATGCTGAAACAAACTGTGTCACTTTGTCAAGAAGAGTACAGGGAGACAATGACCTCTTCCTTCCTGGATGCTAATGCTTTAGTACTGAGCTGTGCCACATAGAAGGACATTGTGATCACAGTGGCAATGTGGTGGTCAAGAGACATTGCTGCCAACCTGTGTACCCAGATCTCTTATAATACCTTCTTTGTTCAGGGGATTACCATCCATGTGGTTAATCATGGGAGCAGGGTTTTCCACAAAGGGGATAACAACACATTTTCTGACATTGAGCTTAAGGCCATGGCTCTGACACCAGTCATTGGTCTCAGTGAGGCCTTTCAGTAGGATGTCAACATCACTTGGGTAGCTAATAATATCTGCCAACTTGCAATTGTCTGCAAACTTTGTCAGCCAGAGTCCCTTAATGTTGGCATGAACTTCAGAGAAGTTGGTACCAAACATGAGAGGACCCAGGACAGAACCCTGTGAGACTCCACTTATGACTGCTCAGCAGTCTGACTTAAAGTCAGCTATTTTCACACTGTGAGTAATATCTGTGACTCAGTTTACAACCCACCTAGTGATATAGGGGTTGATGCCTAGCTTAGTGAGTTTTTGCATGATTCCTGAGTGGGGAATGTTATCAAATGCTTTGGCCAGATCGCGGTAGGTTGTATGTGCCACCTTGCCTTCATCCACAGTTCAGGTGACTGACGCCAAGAAGTTGACCAGGTTGATTGAGCAGGTATGACCTACCCTTCACAAAAGTAAACTGTCTGGGATCCTGAGTCTGCAGATTCCCATATCCCTGTTTATTAAGTGCATGATGCTGCATTCCATAGCTTTGCATAACAGACTTGTCAGACAGTTGGGGTGGTGTTTCCCAAGGTCTGTAGTTGCACCTCGCTTGTGGAGAGGGGTGATTATAGCAGTGCACAATTCAGTAGGGACAAAGCCTGAGGTGAGGCTGTGCTTGAACAGGGCACATAGATGAGGTGCCAGTCACTCTGTACTTCATGTAGAACACAGCCAGGGATATTGTCAGGTCCCATAGAAGCTGTAATCTGATGTTGTTAATCCTCGTTCATTCCTTACATCTTGGTAGTCGGTTCTGACCTTGGAACCAAGCCAGCCATATTCCAAGCTCGTGCCAGCCACAAACTCTCGAGCTAAACTCTTACCCAGAATTCCCCACTCCCTGTTACCTCAGATTTTGTTTGCTGCATTGCCATTCAATCGTGTCAAGCCATTGCTCTTGAGCTAAATTACTTTTCTTGATATATTACCTCAAATTTAGCTTTCTTCAAGGAAATTTATTTGTATAGTTGTCTCTTACCCTATCGCATCTAGTGACTCTGTTCTTTATGTGTTTACCCTCTTTCTTACCTTGTTGGTATCTGTTTTACCATCGTTGGTAATCTTTCTCCTCGTACCTTTGGGTATCCTTTGTACCATAGCTGGTACTCTACTTTCCCTTTTTCTTTCCCTTCTATCTGTTTTTTCTCTCACCTATCATGGCAGAAAAGAAAGGATGTCCGTGCTTTAAGAGGTGTACTAGTTGTGGCCACAAGTTACCTACTTCAGATGCACATGCCTTGTGTGTGTACTGCTTGGGTGAACTTCACTTAACTGTCGACCCACCTTGTGGGATTTGTAAAAATGTTTCAACCCGGACCCTCTTAGAGAGGGAAAATAAACTTATTCTAAAGGGTATTATGAATACCCCCTTTACAGAGGCTATTTCTGGGTCAGAGGCTTCATCCCCTCCTAGCTCCCATAGAAAGAAAGACAACCTAAAGAAGACTAAGTATCTTCCTTCGTCCCTCGCTGGGGACCCTCAGGAACCAAGACCAAAGAAAGTTAAATTGTCGTCTTCTGAACGGACTTCTTTGGCTCTGAGGCTTTTGGAGCCAAGACCTACAGCTCCAAAGCCGTTGGCACCAACTCCTACTACGGCACCAAGTGTGCTTCAGACAGCATTGGAACCAAGGGGCTCCTTGGCTCAGACCCTTTCACTGGCAGCGACCATACAGTCAATGCAGACTGCTACGACATCGAGGGATTTTCTGGTGCCTGTACCTTCTTCAGCACCGACAGTGCTCTTGGTACCAACTCCCCAGTCAGTTCTGAGTACTCCTTGGTCGGCGCAGACTCTCTCGGCACTGATTACAGTGCCAACTACCACTATGGCACCGACTCTGTTCTCGGCACCGACAACTCTCTTGGTACAGACACCAATAGTGCAAGCCATTACAGCACCGTTGCCTTCGGTGCAGACACCTATCCTACCTGCTGTTACGACTTATTCTCCTTTTAAAGACCCCTTTGTGAGCTCTCAATTTACTCCATCTTTAGATAGACCTGACTCCCCATCAGCTATGTCCATGAGATCCACTAGAAGCTTCTCTGAACATGATGTGGCATGCATTGTGGACCAGTTGCTTTCAGCTAGAGGAATACCACCTCCCAAGACCTATCTCTCCCATGGAGGAGAACATTTTTCCTCAGACATCCCTACTTGTTCTCCTCTGTCATCTTCAGCCTTTAAGCGCCTTCCTGGAGCACAGACTTCCCCTGCTGCAGCTCCTTTTGTAGACCTTACTAAGGAACCACAGCTGCCTTTTTGGCAGGAGAGACACTTTACTCCTGTCACTTTTCAGGATGCTAGATGTGGCATGGTTTTCCCGGCGTCCCAAGGCCATCCAGAGACTCCTAGTCAGCAGGCTGGCTTGCTTGATCAAGGGGTGACTGTAGGCTCCCACCCCTCCTTAGGTGGACCAGCCTTTCAACTTATGGAGAAGGCTCTTGCCACTGTAGGCAATCCTGTGCCACCAGGTTTTCTGTCCTCCTCTGGGCTGCAACTCACACAAGCCACCCCTAGCAGACACCGGGCAAAAGGGCCTCAGGATACACTCCCACAGGAGGCCCCTCTTGCACTGTCTTCCCCAGCATCTCCTTCTGAGTAAGTTTGTCACAAGAGTTCATGTAAGAGGAAGCACATGGACTCTCCAGAAGAGTCCCTCATGGAAGACACAGATTTTGATGATGGGGAAGGGTCCCCTCGATCACCCTCTGAGGTATCCTTTGGGATTATCCTTGAAATCCTTCAACAGAGAGGTGATTGGCAGCCCTCTAACCCAAAGACTGAAGAGTCTGTGTTCCTGCATGCCTTTCATGCCCAGCCCCCTACCTCCTGGGTTACTCCACCTGCCAACGAACTTGTCCGGCTCATCGTGCAGTGTGCATGGAAGGCTCCTGACACCATTGAAGCCATTCCCCAGAGGCCAGATAAAATTTTGTCCCCTCCAGATACTGACGCCCACTGGTCCAAAAGTCTTCCGGTAGATGCCATGGTGGTGGCGGCCGGAACTAAAAAGGATCTGGCAGAAGACAGCCAGACTGTCCATCTGCCCAACAAAAAGTCCCAGGCACTGGACAGATTAGGGAGCATACCTTTGCATCAGTGACCTTTGTGGTTAGGTCCCTGAATTATATGGCACATTTTACCAGGCTTCAAAGAGACTTAATTTCTGAGCTCTCTGAAACTTTGGCCGGAGCTGTGTCTGATGAGGTTCGTGACAAAGTGGCCTCACAGTTATCCACCCTTGAATCAGTATCTAAATCCTCCATGCATCTGATTTTTCATGTATCATAAGGAGCAGCTAGAGCAGTGGGTGCAGGCATAGTCATGAGGCGGCATGCCTGGATGCACCTGTGTGACCTCGCAGAACCCTTCAAGGCTTCCTTTCTGAATGCTCCCATTGAAGCCTCTTCATTATTTGGACCCAAGGTAAAAGACACACTGACTAGATGTGAACAGGATGGTAAGACCCTTGCTGCTTACTCTTCTCCTCAACGGGCTTTCTCCAGAAACCAGAAGAGCGGGAAGATGTGGCACAAAAAGTCTCAAGGTTCTTTCCATGACACAGGAGTCAATTTCTCCCCTAGAGGCAGGGGGGAAACTCATATGGAAGATGCCCCTTTCAGGGCAGAGGAGGTCCACATAACCAGGGTTCCAAAGACTCCTTCTCTGGTCAATCCTACCAGCGCTCCTGAAGAGTGGCCCAACTGCTTTCCTCTGGAAGCAGTTGGGGGTCATTTCTCTTTGTACCCTTCTGCCTGGCTAATGATTACCACCGACTCTTGGGTACAAAAGATAATAACCAGAGGTTATCATATCCCCTTTGATCTTTGTCCCATCCCCCTAAGAAGCCTTCCTGATGTTCCACCCAGTCAAAGGGAAGAAGCAGCATTAGAGATCTTAAAGCTGCTAGGAAAAAGAGTCATCCTCCCCCCAGACCAGATAAGATCCGGATTCTACTCAAGACTATTTTTGGTGCCAAAAAAGACTGGGGACTGGAGACCAATTTTGGATTTCAGTGTATTAAACAAGTTTGTAAAGGTACAGAAATTCTGGATGGTCACAATTCAGTCTATCCTCCCACTCTTGGAAAAAGACAATTGGATGTGCTCTAAAGATGTTCAAGATGCGTACTACCACATAAAGGTGGACAGACCATCAAGAAGATTCCTTCACTTCCTTGTGGGAACCAGGCAGTACCAGTTCTGAGTGCTGCCCTTCAGACTCTCTACAGCCCCCAGAGTGTTCACAAAGTGCATGGCAGTCATCACAGCTCACTTGTGACTACAGGGATTCCAGGTATTTCTGTACCTAGACGACTGGCTCATTACCGCCCCCACCAGACATCTATTGGAAGCAGCCTTGGCATACTCTCTACACACTGCAGGAAGGCTAGGCATATCTATAAACTGGCAAAAATCCAATCTGACCCCATCTCAGTCTATAGAATTCATTGGGGTCCTGTTGAATACAAAACATTGCAGAGCATCCATTCCAGAGCACAGAATCCTAAGGATAAAACAAGAACTCATATTGATCCTTTCAAGAGAAAAATCCATGGCACTTTCTGTTCTCCAGCTACTGGGTTCCATGGCAGCCTCCATCACTATTGTCCCCCCTTGCAAGGTTCCACATGAGGCTTCTACAATGGCTACTGCTCACTTAGTGGTATCCCTTTCTGTACCCTCTATTATCCAAGATTCAGGTAACCCAGATGTGCAAACAAGACTTCATTTCATGGATGTCACAGAACCCATCACAATGGTCTTGCCCCTTTACCCCCCAACAGACCAAGGCTACAGTGACCATGGATGCCTCACTGATGGGGTGGGGGGGCTATTTTAGGGAAAGACAGTCCAGGGTACGTGGTCCGAAATGGAGGCCCATCTGCATATAAATGTCCTAGAGCTGAGGGTGGTGCTTCTAGCATTGCAAGCATTCAGTCCCCTACTGCCGTCAGGAACTATTGTGATACAGTCAGACAACATGGAGGTAGTCTGGTACATCAACAAACAAGGCAGAACCAAATCTTACCCACTTTGTCGGGAGGCCATGAGAATATGGCAATGGGCGATGGCTATCAACTGATTTCTCATCACAACGCACATTCCTGGGAGTTCCATCGTGATAGCAGACAGACTCAGCAGGTGCATTATACAACCTCATGAGTGGTTCCTGAATCCTTTAGTAGTGGCAGAGATTTTCAACTGCTGAGGTATCCCTTGTTGCGACCTTTTTGCATCCCCAATCAATTACAAATGCAGCAATTACTTCATCCTGATTCCCCCTCGGGGACAGTCACCCAGGGATGCTCTAGTCCACAATTGGCCCTCGGGTCTACTTTATGCTTTTCCCCCTCTTCCCCTCATTCCCCAGTTCCTGAAGAAAGCCCGCCAGTTGAGGAGCAAAGTAATCCTCATAGTGCCATATTGGCCTCGTCAAATTTGGTTCCCCTTTCTATGGCCTCACCTGCTAGATCAGCCATAGATTCTCGATCCAACTCCGGAGTTGATCTCCCATCAGCAGAACCTGATTCACCCCAATTTGAACAGCCTGAAGCTCACAGCTTGGCTCTTCCACTTCCTGTGATTGCCAGGCAGAATGATCTTTCTTCCCCAGTATGTGACATTCTTATTGCATCTCATAAGTCTTCCACCAGAAATACATATCTCAGCAAGTGGAAAAGGTTTACTATTTGGCTGAAGGAAAAGCAGATAAATCCCTTTTCAACACCAGTGTCAGTGGTACTAGAATACCTGTCAAGTTTATTCCAGTCTGGCCTCTCTGCTTCTAGCATTTGGGTTCATTTGGCTGCAATATCTAATTTTCACAAAGGTGTCCAAGAGTCTTCCCTTATGTCACACAAATTATGCAAGACCTTTCTAAAAGGCGTAAATAATTTGAAACCCCCATTTAGAGAACCTAACCAGCCGTGGGACCTATCATTAGTCCTGCAAGCTCTGACAACATCACCTTTTGAACCAGTTTCTTCTTGTGACCTCAAGTTTCTTTCATGAAAACTTTGTTCTTGGTTGCCATTACTTCTGCCAGACATATTTCTGAACTTCAAGCTCTGTGCATCAAATGGCCCTACTTGACCTTTCATAAAGATAGAGTGTCATTGAGAACTAATCCTTCCTTTCTGCCAAAAGTGATCTCTGAAATGTCCATTAACCAAACCATTGAATTGCCAGTTTTCTTTCCCAATCATTCTAACAGGGGAGAGTATTGCCTACATACCCTAGACATTCACAGGGAAATTAGTTTCTACCTGGACAGAACTAAGGCTTCTTGCAAGTCAGAACAGTTATTCTTGGCCTATTATGGACCTAGATTAGGATGTGCTGTTTCTAAGGTCACATTGGCTAAATGGTTAAAAGACTGTGTAACATTTATTTACAAAGAGCCCAATATCCCTGTAACTACAGCCATAAGGGCTCATTCCACAAGGTCGGTAGCAACTTCTGCTGCCTTCCATGCTAGAGCTTCTTTACATGACATTTGTGCAGCTGCAACTTGGGCTAGACCTCATACCTTCATCAACCATTACAAATTGGATTTGGCCTCCAGAGGAAAAGCATCTTTTGGTTCAATGGTGCTCAGGAATGTCCTTCCATGAGAGCCTCCCAGGACTAAAGGTAGCTGGGGACTCTGTCCCAGATGTAAGGAATGAATGAGGATTAACAACATCAGATAAAGAAGTTATGTCTTACCATAACAGTCCATCTGTGTTGTTGATCCTTGTTCAGTCATTACGACCCACCCTCCTTCCACCTCCTGAGGCTTATAGTGGATCTCACCATCCGGTTCCATTAGGTCATTTGACCAGAGGTAGACTCTACCTTCTTTTGACTTGCAAACTCAGTCTGAGGTAACAGGGAGAGGGAAAATATGGGAAAGAGTTTAGCTCGAGTGTTTGTGGCTGGCACGAGCTTGTAAGATGGCCGGCTCGGTTCCGAGGTGGGAACCGACTACCGAGACGTAATGACTGAATGAGGATCAACAACACAGATAGAACATTATGGTAAGACATAACTTCTCTTTCTTGGACTTGGACAGTGGTGTTTTAACCTGTGCAGAAGTAATA